>NC_056731.1:789841641-790114141 GCF_019279795.1 Protopterus annectens | reverse complement strand
ACAGACTGATATAAATGTTTCAGCAAGATTTTAGATTTTAAGTTATTCATTCATATACATACTCAGTACCTGTAGGTTGCCGGGTTTTATTCTACCCCCTGAGTAGTTGACCAAATGGGATTTGTAAAAGATCTTCAGACATTTGAAACATGCTGAAAACATTCACTTGGTCCTTGAGGTTGAATCCCTCTGTAGGGCATGTTCTACATAACAGGGCATAAAAATCACACTATTTGCAGATGACTTGCTTTACTTGAGGGTCCTGGAAAACAACTTAAATTTGATTTTGGGAGAGGTGGGGAAATTTAGTGAGCTTTCAGGACACAAATTGAAACTGATACAATGATACAATCTAAAGTGCGGTTATTGAATTTTAAGCAGAGCATAGCTCTGAGAGGACCATACCTGCACTAGTGACATCATACTTTGATTCAGTGTTTAAGGACTGAAGTTAGTATGACACCGCATAAGACTGTTCAATTAACTTGCAGTACCACTAAAACGTATATAAAAATCATTTGCTAGGTAGTAAATCCTAATGCTGCCTACTAAACTTGGCAGATTTCCAGGTGGCCACTGGAGTAATGGATGAGGGCACAAGACATTGGACACAATACTTCACTCTGGTATTATAGACAAGCTCACAAATGTAGGTATAAATCTCTATGTCGTCCGATGAATAGCCAAATGGTTCACAAACAGAATACATGAAGTTTGGGTGGGGGAATCCACCTCCACCAAAGACCTGTTACTAGTGGTGCCCCACAGGGCTCAGTACTGGGACCTCTACTTCTTGGAATATACTCTTCTGAAATCAAGGCAAATGCAGAGGGCCTTTGGTTGACAACTCCAAGTTGGGTGCAATCACTGAATCCCTCAAACATATAGCTATTCTATAGGAGGGTCTGACACAGACAAATAACTGGTACCAGAACCATGGCCTAAAACTCGGTGTAAAACAAAGGATAATTATACCCTTTGGGAAGACGACAACCCCTGCAAATTACAACATTGATAACACTCCCCTAAGAGTAGACCCAGTGGTAAGGGATTGTGAACTCAAATCAAAAATAACCTGAATTTTGATCACCATCCTTCTATGATCGTGAGAAAATCCTTCTATGTGGAGCAACTTATAAGTAAGGGCATGGCATCCAGATCTAAGGGGATCACAGCCCCATTATACTTAAGGAACTCAGAGTGTAAAACAACTAGTAAACAAAAAGGCACTAAGGTAACATAACAGGTAACCTCACAAAACCTTTATTAATCCACAATTTGATGAATGAAGAAATAAAAAAACAGCAACTTGAACTGACTAAGCGCTTTCACCCTCATGGGCATCTTCAGAGTCAGTTAACTTCAGTAAAAACAACCTTTAAATACAGCTATTAATTAGTGCTTGATTAATCAATGATGAAAAAGCAGGAGGGTAGTTAAATTAAACAATTATCCCCTAAAGTTCCTGTTCACCAAATCTTAAAGTCCTGCTCAACAATACCTTGTTTGCTAGAATCTCAAGTAAGTAATAGCTACCCAGAATAAATAAATAAACCAAAATAAAACATCATAAAAGCAGTGTGTGCAGTAATAAACATTCCATATAAAACAAAAAACATATCTGTTAAAATATTTAAATTTACATAGTTTTATGTTATATACAAGCTGCCTTGTATCTTAAAATACATGCTAGGGATAGTACATCATTGATACCAGGAGCATTGCTGGCATCAAGTCTCAGTTGCCAAAGACATTCCCTTATTTCCAACATGGTTTTAAAGTCCCCCCCAAAATCCTTTGTATATAGCCTGTCAATAACAAAAAAAATAAACTTTTTAAAGTTAGAACAATGATTCGTGTGTACATACAATGAATTAGTGGTTTTCTTGTTTTTTATGTCCCTGTAATGTTCTAATATTCTTTGTCTCAACTTCCTGGTAGTCATACCTATACAGAACGCTGGGCAAGATAAACAAGTGGCAGCATAAATGACCATACTTGTGTTACAGTTGCAGTAACCAGGGCTCTTCAAAGTTCTCTTAAAATTACCTAGACAAACATAGGGACCGTCATTAATAAATGTACAGGCCTTGCAATTGCCACATTTGGCCATAGTAGCTGGTCTTTGTCCAAAGGATCTAGGGGTCTTCTCTAGTAGGTCTTTTAAATTTGAACCTCTACTATTAATAAAAGTGGGACATTTACCAAGTATGTTGTGTAAGTCTGCAGGGATGAGGCTTTCCCAAGCACCGTAAATAACATCTTTAACTTCAGGTGCTAACCTATTGTGTTGTCATACCATTTCGATATAGATTGGTTTGTTCTTTGGAACACTAACAACTTGAACTTTTAAAACTGGAGCGTACTGCTTTAAGTACACTTTGAGAGACTGTTCTTTTGGTGCACGTCTACCACACCTCTGTTAGCTTTGGCTGTCTTGTCATTGCTGCTACGTGTTATGAGTTTCGCTTCCATTTGTACTGTTTTTATTAAAGGAAGCGACAGTTCTGTTTAAGCTTGTTTACTGGGTTACTGGCTGTTAGGGGTTATTGCTACTTTTCCTTTTGAGCTACCCTGTTGGCGGAGACTTAACGGACCACATTATTACACAGGCTTTTGTTTCCTTCAAAGAGAAAGTCCTCGGTGGTTCCTTTGAAGCTTCTGGCTTCAACGAGACAACAAGGAACTGATTTTGTATAACTATTACCACCCGTTACTAAGGTTTGCAACACTCTTGTCTTCAGCATTGCAATTTTCAAAGAGAACGCACTTTACTGGACTGATTTCTGTATTTATTTTTTTGTATTTTGATTCACACTATTTCGAAGCAAAGTAGATTCCAATTTTGACTACACTGTAGTTTGGTTATACAATCGCTGACCTACTAGAGAAGACCCCTAGATCCTTTGGACAAAGACCAGCTACTATGACCAAATGTGGCAATTGCAAGGCCTGTAAATTTATTAATGACGGTCCCTATGTTTGTCTAGGTAATTTTAAGAGAACTTTGAAGAGCCCTGGTTACTGCAACTGTAACACAAGTATGGTCATTTATGCTGCCACTTGTTTATCTTGCCCAGCGTTCTATATAGGTATGAATACCAGGAAGTTGAGACAAAGAATATTAGAACATTACAGGGACATAAAAAACAAGAAAATCACTAATTCATTGTATGTACACACGAATCATTGTTCTAACTTTAAAAAGTTTATTTTTTTTGTTATTGACAGGCTATATACAAAGGATTTTGGGGGGGACTTTAAAACCATGTTGGAAATAAGGGAGTGTCTTTGGCAACTGAGACTTGATGCCAGCAATGCTCCTGGTATCAATGATACACTATCCCTAGCATGTATTTTAAGATACAAGGCAGCTTGTATATAATATAAAACTATGTAAATTTAAATATTTTAACAGATATGTTTTTTGTTTTATATGGAATGTTTATTACTGCACACACTGCTTTTTATGATGTTTTATTTTGGTTTATTTATTTATTCTGGGTAGCTATTACTTACTTGAGATTCTAGCAAACAAGGTATTGTTGAGCAGGACTTTAAGATTTGGTGAATAGGAACTTTAGGGGATAATTGTTTAATTTAACTACCCTCCTGCTTTTTCATCATTGATTAATCAAGCACTAATTAATAGCTGTATTTAAAGGTTGTTTTTACTGAAGTTAACTGACTCTGAAGATCCCCATTATACTTAGCCCAATAATCGAGTATAGTGCACCCTTCAGCACGTACCTGACCAGGCATTTGCAATAGCAGGAGCAGCTACAGAGGTTCCTCGCTAAAAAGAATAGGTGTGTAAGTAATATGTCCTATGCAGCCATTCTCAAAGACCTATCCCTGTACTTGGTCCCCTACAGATTACTGAGGAGTGATCTATACCTAACCTGCAAGGCAATCTCCAATTCATCCCTGATGTATCTGTTACACATTCATAAGACAAACAGCACTAGAATTACCTGCTCTAAAGATCTAAACCTCATCTGTGACATAAGCAAAACATGTTGGATGGACAGATACATGTCTCAGAGATTACCCCTTCTCTGGAACAGACTCCCCATTCATGTGAAACAGAGCTCTTCCCTAAGCCTATTCAAATGTAATTTGAACCAATGGATGGGAAATCACAAATTCACCCCAGGTATGTTATCTAGATGCCCAGGCATATACCAAAGCCATTCTAGACCATGGGCACTGATAACTGGGAAAACTGGGCCATGAATGACTACGATTAAAAAGGCTCTAGGGCCATTTGCTTTGTAACCTCTTATGATCATATGATTCTATTACATTTTTTTCCCCAAAAAATTATATATATATATATATAATACACCTATAGGTTTCTTCAACCTCATGTTATCGTTTCCCCTGAAAATTTTCATTAATCTGTGACAATCCTATCGGAACTCCATCTGGGAGAGCAAGTACACAAAGGTGGTATGGACAAAGATAGTAGACCCTTTCAGAAGATGTGGGTTTGGGTGCTAGACCTTGAATTGCATCACAAGACATGTATCTTAAAACTATACTACAAGATGATGGGAGTGACACACAATGACATGGAGCAACAAATTTGGTTGACGCCAACATCTCTCAGACATCTATTCAGTTTATCCCCATCCCAGCAGCAAAGGCAGTATAGATGGTGGCATGGGCCTTTGATGAGCTAAGGGGCCAGTGTACGGCTACAGGAGTTAACTTTCACTGGAATATAAACCAGAGATCAAAACACTGACCCTGACCAGCAGAAATGAACAGACACAATTAATGGGTTTCAGGATTATGATCAGCTGTTAGTGGTTGACATTCAGGGAGAAATATCTGAGCCAACAATATCCTCTACAACACAGAAAACTCACCTCTAGCCTCTGTAAATTACAGTGGATTATTCTCCCTCCTAAGCAACACCCTTTGTGTTTCACTCATCTGGAGAAACCTCCCATTGAGTATTTAGCTAGCAATATTTCCCTCCAGTTATTGATACCTCAACAGGATGGGACAGACTCTCTTAGAAACCCCTCAACAGGAAGGGGCAGACTCTCTTAGAAGAGCATGGGAGAGAGAAAGACCTGTGGACAGACATACTGACAAAGCAAATCAAAGGTCTCCTTTACAAAGATTACATTGGTGTGCAATGAAATCCAGAAGGTTCGGCATCTCTGCCTGGAAATGTTTACACAAATACTTTTGTACTCCAAGTAGACCAGCTAGAATATTTTTTAGATTACACTCTTCCTTTTGTAGGTGTGAAGATCTGATGATGTGCATCTTATGGGACTTTGGTAAGTTGCAAGAATTTAAATAAGAACTGTAAGGGATTTGTCAGAGTTTGTGACTGGATACAGTGTGGCTTAATTCTCTCTGATTTCAAATAAGGCAAAAAACAATCCTTGTTACCTATATGCCATTAATAACATTACATGTTAAAGTGAGTAGAAGGTTAACGATTTGTGTATTATTTTAGATAGGGGACGATGTACAAGTGACAACTAGAAAGTGCTACATACCTAGAAAGGATATCTTACAAAGTGTAACATCAAGGGAAGAAAATGTTCTACTACCTATCTACAAGGCTGTGATAGGCAGTGTGCATAATCAGTCTTTAATACTACAGGCTGAAAAGATGCAAAGATATTTTACAAGGCAAATTACTAGAATTAAAGCACCTATGCTATGACTACTGGCTAAAGAAGTCATTATATTCAGTTATACATAGACTGGCAAGATCAGATGTATCTGATCAACACAAGTGTGAAAGATGACACCATGGCAGCAACATTAGTAATTAAATTTAAGGGTCATATTATGGGAACCAGAAACAACTGTTTATTTGTGAACTATCCTCCTCATAACAGTATTACAGGGATAAGATAATTTCATGGAAGAACTGGTAAACTATGAACATAAGGACAACACCAGAAATGAAGTGGCCTTGCTGCCCTAACAAATGACAATGGATAAGAAGCCATTACCAGAAGAACCTCATCTACAATAAATGATGTTAATGATAACAGAAAAGAAATCCACACAACAAAAAAAGTCAGTCCTGGGTAATAGAAGGGGAGGATGCAGGCTCAGAAATAAGTGGAATCCCAAGGTATGGTGTAAAAGGATTTACTCAAAATCCTCCTCCATCATTTGTGCATGTGCACATGTGCACGCATACACACACACACACACACACACACACACACACACACACACACACACAGGCTTTATACTATACTACATAAGCTTGAATATCTATAACACACCAGAAAATGCGAGTGGATTTGGTTTGAGTCTTAAATTAAATGGCAAAAAATGATAATGGTACTTTACCTGTTTCTTTATGTACTTGCTATTTAACTTATTTAACTAAATTACTTTGTAATAACTGTAAATTGTTTAAATATTTTATGTAAAAATAAATTATAAAATAAAAATGTAAAACTTAAATAAAAAATACAGTTGTGTTCAATTCCAAATTATTCAACTCTCCAGTGATAGCACTGTCTGTTACAGTCCCAAATTACACCAAATGTGTAATATATTAAGTCAGAATAAACACACAGCACCCTTTAACAGATTCTTAAATTCATCTTCCTTATTTGCTTTGCTTATGCTTGGCAGCATATTAGTAGAATGACATTGAAAGATGTGTTTAATTAAATCATTATATATACTGGTTTACAGCTTACTTCTGAAAATGGTCATAAAGGCATGTGCGGTTGTGAACCTCTTAGAAATTAATTCATTTAAAGAAATATTTTTCACTTAAACTAGTTTGGACTCTATCCATCACTCTGTCTCATTATTTCCTCGGTTGAAAAACTGGACCTAGACCATTTCAAACACATTTCAAAAGGTCTACATCTTTCCAACAACAAAACCTACATTTCCTGTTTCTTTAACTGCCTCTCCATAACATCTACATATCCTGCCTTCACTGTTATCTCAGCTTGCTGGTTGACTCCAGTTACAGGGCTGAAACAAAAGTTGTACACAAAGGTTAAAGCCAAAACACTGAACAGTATTATTGTTTAAAATAATCATGTCTGTAAAAATGTTGTCAATATAATCTCTGAATACAGCTCTGTAGTTTTATAGCTTTTACTCCTAAATTTAAAGCCATAACACTCAATAAGTAATTTCTTGTCAACTTATGTTGGCAGACACTGAACCTCAGGCTGCTTGTTTGAGTGTTTGGTCTAAAATTAACATACTGTGTAAAGCATATGACGTCTTACAGTTAGAAATGATGTCTTTTAAGTCTTAGAAGTGCGGAAAAGTTTGATTGGATGCCAACGAGTGAATAAAGCCTTTGATTTGCACACCTCACCACAAAGCCCACAGGATCAGTGGTACTAGACGATTTCTGCAATACCTTTTCCCTATTAGCAACAAACTGTCAAGTCTTATCCGATTCCAAAGCCAACCACACACTAACCATGGCAAAAACCTGTGAGTATGTTTCACTTCACAGTGCTTTGTCAGAATTACAGCCACAACATCACCATGTTAACATGTAGCTACTAAAGAATTTAATTTAAAGACAAAGAAATATGTCACAAAGCAGCTTCTTTAATTTTTCTACCAAGACAGCTCATTCATGAGCTGTCTTGGTGGAAAATTAAAGAAGCTGCTTTGTGACATATTTCTTTGTCTTTATTTTTGGTGTTGATTCCATATTTGCTGTAAAGAATTTAATTTACTGATGGAGTTTTACAACAAAAGCAGATTAGATTACAATGCACACCGCTGCAATACACTTCTTTTTATTTTTGCTGAATTTGGAACACAAGTTTATTTTCTAGCATGCATTGCAAAACTACTGTTATTTTTACATGAACACATTTTTATTGATAATTTAGTCAAATTAGAAACAGTGAAACATTACAGTTCACAGATGTGATTAAGCAGATGTATCACAAAAAAAGCAAACTTTTGAAATGCCTATTCAAAACTTCTACCCATTTTAGTGAATTACATTTATTCTTACCATAAAATACGTTTGTTTTTAAACTTTACTATGAAAAAGCAAAATTAATGGCAAGCTAGAAAACATGTAAAATTGTTGGGTTGACTGCCATGAAACACAATAGACACTGCAGTACCAGCAAGTATAGGTTCATAGATTAATACTAGGTTGACTGCCCCTTGAGAGCCATTTTAAGCCCAGCGAATTACCTCATGTGAGAATCAAAACATTTACCTTGTGTCTGTAAGGTAAACACCTTAACCATTGTACCAACCTCCCATCCATCCATCTCTACCCATTTAGCTACGTGGATATGTAAGAAATACATTGAAGCTTCCCTGACTGGGAATCAAACCCGGGCCACAGCAGTGAGAGCACTGAATCCTAACCACTAGACCAACAGCGACACCCCATAGATTAGTACTAGGCTAACTGCCCTTGTGGGTCATTTCAAGCCTAGCCAATTATCCCATGTGAGAATCAAACCCTGCACCTTGTGTCTGTACAGCAAACACTTTAACCATTATACCTACCTTTCTCTTTTGAAAGGACTTATATTTTACATGCTACATATTATAAAGAAACTTAGACATCATACTCATCTAAAATGTTTCTCAAACTCCTCAATCTACTGTGATATGACAGACTGGAATGGCAGAGTGATGAGGCTCAACCAATCTCAAGGACTCCCTATTTAATGCTCAAAGCCCACATTTAGACACGGCTGCATATATCTGCCTAGGATACATACCAAATCATTCATGACAACTAGCCCACTCCAAAGCAAACCCTTCTAACAGATAAAAACACTCCATTCTAGATATAGTCCACTAAAAATAGAACCAGGAAAGCAGTTGTTCAACTCAACAATGCAAACTCTTAGGAGTTTGTAAAAACTCAAACACAGCAGTAACAGCAAATTGAAAAAGAGCAGCGAACACAAAAGAATGAAAGATATGCAAGTACACTGTGAAGGGGTGAGAAGAAACTTCATTCACATATTTCACAACTGAAAGTAAAATGCCAGAAAAAAAAATCTACACTAAGAAAAACGTGTACCCCAGTGAACACAACTGTGCAAATAAAATTTGATAAATTAATAAAATGGAAATCTTGAAGAAGCCTAACATGTTGCAAGCAACCAACCACTTTAGCCATTTTACAATATAAGCTTTACTAAAAATGCATTTCGATTAACTAAACAGTTAAACATGTTCAGACAGACAAACACAACACACTAAACATAGTTTTTATGGACTACTTGATCAGTCTGTTTAACACATGCTCCTTGTCACCCTTCCATGCAGTCTTTGTTACATAATAGAAGCTTAAGGTGCAACTTGACCTCGCTACTAAAAAAAAAAAAATCTAGCATTCCAGCACCTAACTGCAGTGGTTGGTCTTATGCAGTTTTTGTGAGTTGTAGTAGATGACAAAGTCACTGCCAAACATGTGAATAACATACATGATCTAATAATGTCTTGGACAGCATGGAAAAGAACTATCAACAAATGTAAAGGAATCTTTCCCAAATATAAGTAGCTACAAAGAACTACTACTATGTATATTAAAACTGTAAGGTACATAAATGCATTGTTTATCTTCATTCCAGGTCAGCTGTGTACTTTGATCATATTATTTTTGACAATGTGTACTGCAAGTGTTCCAGCTAGAAACTGAGTGGTGCTAAAGATCTGCACAGATCCCACTGTATGACTTGCCAGAAGAATATGAACCATTATCCAGCTTTTCTCTCCTTAGAAAAGCTAACAAGGATCTTATCTAGGCCATTTCCATTCACCCTTTTCATTAATTATCCGGGATGTGTCTACAAATAGTCTGTTGTAATCAAGGTTTCAGCGGTGGTAGGTTTCCGCGGTGGTACGGCGGTAGCATTGTTACCTCACAGCAAGAGGTTCTCCCGTTCGATTCTCGGCTTGGCAGTGCCTTCTGTGTGCAGTCTGCATGTCCTCCCCGCGGTTGGGTAGCGTTCAAAAGACATGCGTGCGTAAATGGGTATTCCTTCGTTGAAGGTTGGGCATCGAGCTGGCACCTCGGGGTTTCGTAAAAATCTACTGCCAATCATTAGCAGACCGGAGTTCTGCTGTGGTGACCCCTTACCGGGAAAAAGCCGAAAGACAAACAACACTATCCCCATAAACAAGCTAAATAAATAAATATACTCACAACCAACAATTCCAGTCAGAAAGCATGTCTTTATTCAGACAATCTGATATTGTTTAGAATTGACAACTTTTCTACACTGGTACACATCATTTTAACATACCTCAACCTCTAAGCTCAAGAAATCTGGACAAAAAAGCAAAAAATAATGGGGAAAAGGCCCAAACTTAAGGGCAGATTTTAAATATCGCTCTTATACAGTCAGAAAGTTGACAGAATTGCATTATGATGCAATTTCGGAGGGATATGAAGTCTTAAACTCAAACGTATGTCATTATTTAATGATTTCCATCCTTAATGATTTGCCAGAAAAATCACAAATTTTATAAGGAACAGAAAACATGAGACAAAAGTCTGAACAGTTGAGAGACATTCATCCTAACAAAGAGCTTTGGCTTTGACTCATGAAAGGTTCACAGGTAAGTAGCTAAACATTAATATTTTTTTTTCAAATACCCTGCTAATGCAATCTGATTCTCACACATACCTACAGCTCACCACTCACTTCATTAAATTAGAGGACTACTACACATGAGGAAGCCGAGACTGTTGGCAAAATTACATATGTATGCAATTCAACCAACAACCTTTACCTTTCAAGCAGACAAAACACAGAACTGTCTTCACTGTTACAAACACTATACAGCATAAATTACTTACTCATAACAGAAGCAACACCTGCCCAAGAAGAGGGTGCTATGCCTTCTAATGCACACACCCATAAATGCTTACACCTGTGTTCCTTCTTAATGCCTACTGGCCTCAAATCCTCTCAACTAAAGTATACAGGTTTATACACTAGACACCACCACAAGGGCAATATTGCTGCACAAAAGAAAGGCGAGGTTAACCAGTGTTGGAAGTATTAATCTATTAACATGCTCCATTGTCTATACATTCTACATAGGACCCTGCCCAATGTGGCCTGTTCTCTCACAGTCAGATATTGCCCTAAAATGATACTGATCTTCATCTTCCTCTCTTTTGCCTTTCCCTGTTAAAGCACACCTCAGTGTGGTGCCAAAGCACTTGAAATCAATGGCTGTAAACTACAGAATGCCATTCATAGTAGAATAGCCATCCTCTAGGCATTTCATAACACCCTACATGACTACTTAATTAGGAATTTCATTTGCAGGTGTACACTGGTGAGACCTACACAATTCTAAGCCATCAGTAACTCTCTAATACCCTATAAATTTTCCAGGGTAGCATGTTTAACTGTAACAGCCCAGTAGATATAACATTAATAACACATACTAGTCAGAAACACCAACTATATCAATTGCTGTATTCTAATGGATGATGCCGGGTTATTTCTGCTGTGCAGCCTGGATCTTGGGGGAGTGAATCCTGAAACCTCAGCTAGGCTTTCTCCACCGGTAGTATTTTATACTATATTAGCCAGGTGATTAGATACAGTGCCATTTCTAATTGGGGATTTGTATTCATGCATTTTCTCATATAACTTGTTTAAAGGTCAGAATGGCAGGCCACCAACTTTTTTTTTTGAATAAACATACACATAAATAAATACACAAAGTTCCTACATATGTCAGTCCACCAAAGAAGGTACCTTACAATTCAGGATCACAAACTGCTCCTTTACCACAAATACAAATTATTTTATGGAAAGACACATCAGCTCATATGACTACAGATAACAGAAGTAATAAAATAGAGAGAATGTTCTTAAAAACTAAACGATATAAAGTAGGAATAACACACCATCAGTACCCCATCATCACACATGAATGATCACATCTAACTAAAACAACTTAAAGGAACTATTTTTCAAAACAGTGTTCAACCACTAATAAACATAAAGCAAAATATGAAATATAAAAAACAGAAAAAATATAAACTGTTGTCCAAGGTGTGATAGCAATAATCTGTGGTTAGGATGTGAATTGTGCAATATTTAACCACCAGCACTTTAATAAGACAGCGATGGCAACTCACTTTCTCTCTTGTGGTCTTACTTAAGCACTCATTGATAAGTGCTACACAAGCCACAGACCCCAACATTGACTATTAATTAAACTGTTGTCTATGCCTGATGCATCAGTGTTTCACTACTGGTGTGGTACAATACACCACTGTTGTTACTGGTACATTATGCCTTTATTTGCCATCATCTAATACAGTGCTATTATAGGTTCATAGGTGTTTACTAGGTTAACGACCACAAGGGCCTTTTTAAGCCTAGCCATGCATTCCAAATCTCTGAAAAGTTCTGATACCTTTGGTAAGTGTAAGCATGGGCCTGGGAGATTAACCATTTACAAGTTACCTGTGTCCTTTAGAGACACAGGTGCCAAACCAGGGATGAATTTCCAGTTTTCTATCCATTTGTCCAAGTTGCACTTGAATTGAGTTAGGGAGGAACTCTACTTCACATGGATGGGGAGCCTGTTCCACAGATAGGTACGTCTGTCTCTCCAGCAGGTCCTATTTATATCACAGGCAAGGTTTAAGTCTTTAGAACGGGTAATTCTGGTGATGTTTGTTTTGTGGATATGCAGGAGGTCCATCAGAGTGGGGTCTGACAATCCCCTTCATGCCAGGCAAAGATCTCACCTCAAAAGCCTGTAGGAGACAGGATACAGGGATAGGGCCTTGAGGCAGTCTGCATAGACCATTTCAACTAAACCTCTCTCCAGCAACTATCACCTGGTTTTCCAGCTACCTCACTAACTAATAACTCTCTGCTCTATCTCCCGTCCTCCCCATAAAAATGGACACTCTACAAGGCTCAGTTCTAGGCCCCCTTATCTTCAACAAATTTACTAACCAACTTCACACATCGTGTCCACAGTCATCCCTCAAACAGTATGTAGATGACTCCACCATCATCACCATTGCTGACAACCACTCTGACCTGCTCACCCTGACACAAACCTCTTTCAACCTCACTAAAACTTGGCATACTAATAACCAACTCATAAGTACGTAGAAGCACCACCACAGAGCAAATGTTCCCATGATACGAAAAACAGAGATAAAAACAAATGAAATAAAGTACATCCACAGGAACAACGCACAGCCGTACTTTAAATGCTCCAAAAAATTGATAAAGACAATTTCATAATCTTCTCAGGAAATGCTGCTGAACACAATACTAATAAACTCAAAATACTTTTATTCATACAACTCGGTAAGCGCTTTCACCATATAGGCTTCATCAGACCATACAAGTACAAATGAGAACAGATGCTTATATATCTTAGCACTTAATTACTCATACTTAATCAGTTGAAAGATGACATAATTTCCTTTACTCTCATTAAATACTACACTACTCTACAGATTCGTCCTATAATATATAACAAATTTAATACATAACAAATTAAAAAATTAAAAATACAATCACATTATTATAAAACCTACATCAAACAAGTATAAAAATGCTTCGGATGCTTGAAAACATCCTAACCAATTGAATGTACCTTACATAGGAGGCATATGATAATAAATACGTACCATGAAATACAAAATAAAATATATGTATGTATATATATATATATATATATATATGTGATATATAATATCAAAAGTCATTGCAGACACGTGATGGTCAAAGGCTAGATTACTATCTATGTGTGTCCCTAAGTCCCTGACTACTGGGTCAACTCTAAGGGGTGTGTTGTCAATATGATAGTTACCGGGGATGAATGACTTCCCAAAGGATAATATTATGCATTTCTTGGCATTTGGTTTTAGTCCATGGCTCTGACACCAGCTGTTTGTATGTGTCAGCCCCTCCTGGAGAACATTTGTGTCAGTGTGAGAGTCAATGACAGCTCCTAATTACAATCATCTGCAAAGTTAGTCAGCCAGAGACCACTGACATTGACCTTGACATCTGAGAAGTAAATGCCAAAAAGGAGCAGTTTAAGGACTGACCTGAGTACAGTAGGGTAGCTGTGTCATGACTTTTGTACAGTATGGCAGTTACCTCAAATGATTAAAGCTACAAGCTGCTTCCTGTGGTACAGGGTTTCCCATCAGCCTTCATTTGTCTACTCTGTGACCTTCAGCAATTCACTAAACCAAACAGTAATCTGGGGTGTCTAAGCTAGGCTCTTCAATGGTTTCCTTAACCACATGCATAGTAAGTATGAATCCAAATGACAATCATAACCTATCACTGTTTAGATGCACAGTTCATCCTCTAAGTGAGTAACATTGTCATCTTACAGAAAAAGTTTCCCCTGATTTGGTTCTTTACTAGTGTGTTTTCTGTGCAGAGTCTGCATGCCCTCCATGTGACTACACATGCCTTGTCAGAGTACTCTGGATCCTCCCATATTACAAAGACATACAGTAGCTGGAATGGTGACTCTAAATTGTCCATAACTATGACTGTGGTGTGTGTGTGTGTGTGTGTGTGTGTGTGTGTGTGTGTGTGTCTGTACGACAAACAAGAAAGGCCTGGCAATCTACTTGCTTTCATTACTTGCCTAGTAAACTGTGCGAATGGTGTCAGCTGCTCATGGGGTTGTTACAGGAGCAACTCAACAGCAGTGGATGTTTGAACAGTAAGTAAAAGTCACTACCCTTTACTCCATAACTCTCAACTGTCCATGATTTTGCCTCATATTTTTTTTCCTGCCCCTTGTACAAGTTTTGATTTCTTGGTAAATCTCTGAAGATTACAGTCAGTTAGTAGTGCCAGATATTTCAGTTTCATACATCTTAGTATTTATAAAATGCACTTTGATGTAAAACATGTCGTTCCATTAACTTTAAGTGAACTAAAGTAATATTTAAAACTGCCCCTGATATGGAGCATTTTCTCCCCAATTATGTTGGCTTTGTCCAGAATCCTCGAGCAAACAACTTGACAGGTATGTTTACCTTCTTGGGTAAGTTGCAAAAAATGCATTGTCTCACTATCCTGCAGTACCATCACAAGAAGCTGTCTGTAAAGGTAAGTCAAAGAAAACAATAGCAAGAACTAAATCAAAGAAACACTTTTCTTTTTACAGTTGTAAAGTACTACACATTTTACCACACTGCTTTTCTATGGCGTTGTGCAGCTTAGCTCAAAGCAACTTTAGAGACTTATTTTTAACCAACTCTATGGATTATTCCTACAGAAGAGAACCTTAAATAAAAAGGATTACATGTAAAATACGTTCAAATCAACAAAATCTTCCACCCTGGAACTCTGAGGTGTAGCTTAACAGAAAATACATAGAAATTGGTGCATCCCATCCTTCTCTCAGCAGTGTCTTTTGCTCACGTGTTCATTTGATGATATGGTCCTACTCTCTAACACCCTGAAAAGTAACTAGTGCCATCAGTTCCTTTCACTCTAAAAATGGCTTCTAAATATTAACAGTTAAATTCTGAATCCTTCCTCAAAACGGCTGCTCAAACCAGACCATTAGTCATATTCAAAGTGCTCCACTGCACAGTTTTCCCCTAAAATGCTTTAGAAAGAAAGTGTGAGGTGTATTTGTGAGTGCAGCCAAACATATTCTGACTTGTTCAGTACTTTCATATCTTATCAAAAGTGTAGCTGCTACCAATGCAAATCTGTTTTTTTTTGTTTTGTTTTGTTTTTTTTGATTTAGCTAAAACACTCCTAATGAACAGCTTTATACAGATAGGACATTTTCCCTCACACTTTTGCTTTCCATCCATTTTAATCCAACTCTTAACAAAATGTCACATGTACAGAAGTTGCAGTCTGTATTTGATTCTGTATTCTCTTTCCGCACACCACTTTATACCACTTCATTTTCGAATTTGTCACTGTATCTGGCACATTATATGAGCTATGGCCAAGAGGGCAAATCACCACATTTGTTTTTCCAGAAAATGAGTACACAAGCACAAATGACAGGAAATATGACATGTGCAGCTCAGACAGTGAACAAGTGGTAGAGGGCTGCCTACAACTAAAATGTTTCAGAGGTTCTACAAAAGCAAATAATTCAACAACCATTTCTAGATTAAGCAAAAACTGAACTAGAGTCAGTGAAAGAAGAGATATTCCAGTGTCACCCCCACAGATATTTGAAAGGCACTAACTTAAAGGTGCTTTCATTCCAGGTCACTGGTGGCACTATAGTGAAATAAATGGAGAGGTATCATGTCACACAGTGTACCATAGAAAATAAAAGCACATCAGCATGGTGCCATCCCATGTCAAGGTTAGAAAAGCAAGAAATAATGCTAACCATTTAGAAATTGCTTACAAACAGCAGCTCGTCATTAAAGAAGATAGGTTAAAAATGCTTTCAGTCTTTGAACCCTTTAATACCCTCTCTCCTTACTATCTCACCAATAAAAAATCCAAACTGGTTTTACAGATGGGCTAACTTTCAATTAATTTATTGAAAAAAGACACTCAAAAACTCATCTTAAATTATTACACTGGAGATATCTGCAAAACCTGCTAGATCCAAAAGCTGTGATAAATAGGTCTCACTCATGACAGCAAAAATCTTGGGTAATGAGGAGATGCTTTGACAGTCCAACATCTAATTCTAACATAAAAAGAGTTTTCTAACCAACAATTCCTGATCAAAGATTGTATGTTTTCAGCCAAACACAATGCAAAAAAGAATACAGCAGATCCATGTAAAAACACATACTAACTTTTGTGGCACTTGCAAGGGTTCAGTCTTAGCCTCTCTACTGGATATGTACCCGGGGACTGGAAAATGGCCATGGTGATGTCACCACTCAAGGGTGATCCTACCACTCTGGAAACTACAGACCAATTAATCTTAGCAGTATCACATAAAAAGTAAAGGAACACAGTATTACGGAACTCATAAATGATGACACAGCTTATAGTCCTTTGATCAAAACCAGTTTGGTTTTGTGAAAGGCGGGTCTTGTCTACTAAACATGTCAGACTTCTTCTATAAATTAACTAATGCCCTGGATAATGAACAAGCAGCATATGCTGCCTACATGGATCTAAGGCCTTTGATACTGACCATCATGCTGGTATTACTGACTCAACTGCTTGAATTTTAAGCACTTTATAATCCACTGGACAGTTAAGTAGCCCACAGACAGAACACAAACAGTTAGGGAAGGTGGTATACATTTCTTTAAAAGTGTTGTCACCAGTGGTGTTCCACATTAGGGCTGCTCTTCTTCTGTATATTCTTTGCTAATGTACAAGCTGACATCAACGGCCTCTAGCTAACTGGCTTTACAGATGACTGCAAACTAGCGCTGTCATTAACTAACCAGCTGATACCCATGTCCTGCAAAAAGGCTTAACCTACACAAAATCCTGGTATCCAGCCATTAACTCAAGCTCAACACAAGAGAAAATGCATTGTTGTGCTCTGGAAAACAAGCCCCCCCCCCCCCCCCCACCGACCTACCACATAAATGATACCTCTTCTTCAAAAATGAAATTGTTGTTACAGACCTAGGCACCATTTATTGACATGAGCAGCCTTTTGTTAGGAATTTTTTCCTACTAAAAGAACAATCTCCAGGTACAAAGAAGTCATTGTTCTCCTCTACTTATTTTAATCATGCCCAAAGTACAATGCAATACCCTCTCTGGCATGTACTTATTCAAAACATATTGCCCAGCCCGAAAAGGCTCAAAGTTTCCTAACAGCAGAATGTTTTACATTACCTCCTTAAGTTATACAGAGCATCAAAAAGCCCTACTGCTTTTCTCTGCCTTTTATATACACTTACCCAGCAACCTTTCATTTGTCTCCAAACTATAAATAGCCCAATCCTGTTCAATATTTGCTTATTTGTGAGACTCATGACACCACCAATATCCATTCTAAGCACCTTTGACTGCAGTGTCAGAATCCTAATAATTACTGCTACAAGTACTTTTAACATACGAGTTGTAAACCTCATTATTTATTTTATGCAGTTAAATGCTTTTTATGGCTTATATGAATTTCTTGTATGCAACATGTATATGAATGTTGACTGATTAACAAATATATGCCCAATACTAAATAACAAACATTGCATAATAATGTCTGTTTTAACATGACATATTCTGTTCACATTCATTTTATTTTATGGCTTTAAATAATTTGTTACTTTAGATTATTTTTATATGCAACATCTACCTGACTTTTCCTTCATAAAAACTGAGTAACATTGTTACTTGTAACAGAATGACATTTTTTTCATAGATATGCACTTAAATTGTGCCACTGTGGTTTAATGCTTAAGCACCCTGTCTCACAAGTTTAGGGTTCAATCCTGATTGCTGGTCACTATGTGAAGTTTACCTTTTTTGTGTGTGCCTGCATGGATTTTCTCCAGGTAGCCCTGTTTCCAAAAACATAATGGTTGCTGGCCACTCCAAAGTGTCAAAACGGTGCATTTTCTCTAGCTCTCATGGACCAGTTCACCTAGCCGGTGAACGAATTAAAACATTTAAAAAATGAAAACCATTAAAGCACTTCACTGCTTTTGCAATTCTCTGTATTCTTCACAAAGTAAAGCAAGGAATGTAACAAAATTAATAAATGAAAAAAAAATCACTTTCATCGTCTTGTCAAGCACAGTGAAACATTTCCTTTCTTATTATGAATTATGGATATATTTTTTTTCTTTTGTAACTTTCGGACTCTCTGCAGACACTCCCAGTTCCTATCCTGTTGCCCTTAAGTCTCTAGCCTGCAGTCAAAGTGTCTTCTTGGCCTCTTCCCATTCTATTACCTTTTCCTGTCTAGTTATTTGCTCCCAATACATCTGCTCCTTTGCCAGTTTTCTCCAGTAAATGTCAGCTCCATTTGCCTATTCTCTGTACTCCTAACCAACTTCAAAAGTCAACCCTTTCAGCAGAATCTCCTTTCTCTGTTCACACATTTGCTTAGTTCTTAAAATACTTTCTGCTACTTTATGAATACAATACTATGTGGGCTGTTGTTACTCTCTTTAAGGACCTGCATCTAAAACCCTACTCTCTCCTTATTTCTTGAATTTCCCCTGCTTCATAGTCATCCCTTTCCACACTGAGTTACAGTAAAGAGTCGATTATCCAAAACATCAGTTATCAGAACCAGCCTTCCAAAGTTTTCGGGTAAGAAAAATCATAAAGTCTGAATATGTAAACATTATATGTATTTGCTTGAGCATGTCTTTGAGCTTGAGGCAGCTTGTGTGTGAAAAAATATTCTTTATTGTTCTCTGGAACTGCTAAATGGTTGAAAAGTGCATTCCTGCATCCTGAAAAAAACAAGATTTTAGAATTTTTTTTATCTGGTTCAATTATGTTTGGTTATCCGAACAGTTTGATTATCCAAACTACCCTAGATCCCAATTAGTTCAGATAATCAACTCTCTACTGTACAGCTTTCTGCTTGCATTATGTATGTAAGCCTTAACTCTTTGGCTTTAAAATTTCCTTTCAAATCAGGTGATCCTAAACTACCTTGCTCTATTGGAAGGATCAACTTACCCCACTTGGTGTTTACCCACTACCCTCCCAGACAAAATTCTTCAATTCTTTATTAATTACTGTTCGCAACTTCGTCTCTGGTTGATAAAAATATGCCTAACGTATATAAAACTAAACTGTATCTTGCTATCCATAAACTAGAGCTTCCAATTTATCAGTTTTTGTATCATCTTTTATTTAGTCTCTTCCCACATATCCTTACCCTCCATAAACAAAATCCCTTTAATCCATACTCCTAAATACTTCTTTTTATCAAGTCCTCATAACAATGTGCATTGCTGAACCAATTCATGTGTCGGTACTTAGTTTACAATTAAAGCATTTGTTTTGTCTTCATTAATTTTATATCCTGAAAATCCTGAAACTGTCTCAAAACCTTCCACAGCAATGAGATGTCCCATTCTGGTTTTATCAGATATAAAATGATATTGCCTGCAAATAAAGCCAAATTTTCTTGATTAACATACCAATTATGCCCCTGAATTTCTGAGTCCCTTATTTTCTTTGCCAATGGCTCTAAATATAATGCAAATTACAAAGAGAAAAGAGGACACCCTGACAGGTACCTCCTGTTCAGACACAACTTATCAGACAGGAACCCTCCCACCTTAATTTTTGCCTCAGAGCCCTCATATATTCTCCTAATTAACCTTACCTTTCAAAAACATTTTGACATAAGAAAGTCTTGAAAGAAGAGAAATCATGGGCAGACATGCTGAACTAGCCAATAATTAAACATTGTTGGAGAAGTAAAAAAAGCTATTACTAAAGTAACTCACACAAATATTGTAAAACCACAGAACAACTAGCCCTGACTAGATCTGAATGGGTGCTGGTGCTTATGGGTCTTGCTGAAGGTACTAAGCAGAAAACCTTTTCCGTTTGTTAATATATGGTTTTCTAGTAGCAAGCTTTCTTGTCTCTGTTACTACCTGCTGCACATCCCCAGTAAATAGATGCCTAAAGGAAAATAAGACCCTAACATCTAGGCAGTCAATTGAAGTTGACTGATATACCCCAACTCCAAACACTGAAAACAATGGCATATTCTTGAAATAGTCTCAGAGAAAAAGGAACCCTAAAGGGAGAATGGGAAACTGAGCTCTCCTATGAGTGTGAATCAAAAAAATTGTTTCTGTCCCTTTATCTTCCTGTCCAGATTCAGAATATTGAATCTATTCAGGAAAGGTGTATTTCCTTTTACCAGAAAGCAATAAATAAGAAGGATCAAAAGCCTCAATAAAACCCTAAACCAGACCCAGTAAACCACTCCTGTCTAAAGAAATTTGAGGAGGACTAGATGCATGTTTAGTTTAATGTTTTCTTTTTGACAGAAAACAAAATGAGGCTAACAGTGTTATAATCAATATTCTAACAAAACAGGAAATCCTTCCCCATTCCCTCTCACAGGACTAACAAGACCAGCTTGCCCTTGACTGTTGAGAGGACCCCAGCAGCCACAGAAGACATGGATAAGCCCTGGTCCATTGTGACTGTAGGTGCTACACCACAGAGATCCAGGGTAAAAGGTGAGTTGTCTGAGGTACAGCAGATGGCCAAAGCAGAGTCACTCATCTGCGGCTGAGACAAACTGCTGGTCTGCTGTGGTGGCAAAGGCTGTTTGCTTAACTTTTCTTTTGTGGCTGGAAGAAGGATCAACCTTGGGACTAACTGTTTATTCATTGAACAAGCAGAAAATGGTGCCCTTTCTCTGAGAAAACAAGCAACAAATGTCTGTAAAACAATTAAAGTCTTTAAAAGTCACTTTTTCAAGCAAAAATCACTTTAAATGCTTGCCAACTGCAAAAAGAAAAAAATACAATTTCCCCACAGGAAAAAAAATATGGTTTTGAATATTTTAAATATCATTAAAACTGACAGCAAAAAGGAGTGCTCTTGTTTAAAAATACAATACAGCCTCAAGACAGTCCATTAAAACAAACACTTAGCTTAAAAATAATTTTTCTGAACAGGAAAGTATTAATAATGAACAATGATAACTGAATGGAAGTTTTTCAACCCAAAAGGGACTAATCTGTCCAGCAAAGGAACAGCACAAGCTGACCATTGCTCCTCAAAATCCACAGAGGAATGCACTCATCTGTAGCAGTAAAGCTCTGAAGGGCTTGGCACCCAAACCTGCCTTTTAGTCAGCTCACGCGGAGCTGCCTGACAGTTTGGGCATGGAGAAGGTGCCCTGAAGCACCCAGATGTTATATCCTTGGTGGGATATAAACCCAAAAACATAAGGCTACTGCAGAAGTGATCAATATGATGAACTGCTGTGAGGTACCATATCCTTATTTTTCTACCATCTTTTTTCCATTAAACAAGCAAAAAAATCTATTTTAGTGGTAATGCAAACATAAAAATAAAAATGACCTTGCTAAGTCAAAATCAGGAACCCTGGATATCAGGGATGGATGAAAGGAATATTTTAGTCAGATAAGGGAGGAGCATAATTACCAACTATAAAATACACAATACTGTAAAGAAAATATCAATATTTTAAAGTGACTTATGAAAAAAAAAGAATTACAAACCCTGAACTACAATGCTAACGCATACAAACAGAAGATAGGCAATTACTGTACTGGCATTTTTTTATATATATACATTTAATGCAGCAGTATAATCTTAACTCTATTTTCACACAATCCATAACAACTTAAGACTCTTTCTCTGGCTGTTTCATCAACCATATCCAAACTCCTTCACCATTTTAATCTAAATCCACTTATAGCAATTTATTCTTCTAGCACATCCCAACCAGTACCCACCTCTAAATACAAAACTACTTTAACTCATTAACACATCTTGTACTTATTCCCAGCACTGGAACTTGAAAATTTTGCCTATTCACTTGTAACACTTGATAAGAATCTAATGCATTACACTGTTGACTACTGCATTACATGCAATGTTTGTTCTCACCAGACTCTGCATAGTACTTTACCATTCATCATAGTTGTGTCACTATATTTGAGTAAGCATGAAAAGACGTCAAAATGTAGGCAGACCTTGTAATGTTTGCTCATGTACTGCAATATGTGTACACCCTCTGCAAAATCCTTCTGTAATCATACCAGTAAAGTAAGTCTTCCTAAATTTGTAAATGTTTCTACTTCTTACTTTGTATCTTTTTTTTTTTTTTTACTTTTTTATTAGTCTTTCAGCTTGGACAATGGCTGAAATGGGTCTCCTTGGAACACTTCATTAACACAGCCAAACAAATAAATAAATATATAAACAAGCAAACAAATTCCCACAGTCTAAAAGATTAAGGGAAATTAACCCTTAACAAAACTACAGCTGTAACTGTATGAAAATAACACGGATTTCATGAAGGAAACAATTAAAATGACAACAACGGTCAGAAACAGAGTGCAGTGTTGTACTAATGTCCCTGCATTATTTGTTAGCAGCAATATTTCATAGTTCACTCCACCCACAATCATTCATCTTACCCTCTTACAGCAAGAAATCTGGACAAAGCCACAAAAAAATGGGGAGTTAAAGGCCTAAAAATAGGAACAATTTTTAAATATTCCTCTTACAAACTTAGAAAGTTAACAGAATAAAATGTTTTTCACTAGCATGAATCTTCTTATGGGTATGAAGTCTGAAACTCAAATGTCTGTCATTATTTTCTAAATTCAGTCCTCAATAATTAGCCAGGGATTTGCCAGAAAACCAAAACTTTTATGAGGAACAGACAAAAAATATAAGGGAAAAATCTGGACATTCTGAGAAAATTGAACAGCTGAGAGGTATGCCCACAATTAGGAGTGATAGGGCCTACCATGCTGTTTTCATTTTTCAGATCATTTTTTTTCTCCCACAATGCATTTGTCCCTATAACATGGCTCTTCTGACATTCCTTTTCTTGCAAATTCTACTTAACTCAAAGTGGAACACTTGTTGGTCTAATTAAGAATACCTGGAGAGAATATCTACACTATAGCTCTCAACTTCTTTGCTCAGGAATCAGGAATAAAGCCAAAAACAATGAGCAGAGTAAGACCAACATCACAGACAATTTTAAAAATTACTTTAATTCAGTTAAAAGGTAAGTAAAAACATCAAGGTTTGCATCAACATACATTTTCTGAAATATGTATCTCTAATACCTGGCATTATTAAAAGACTAATCCTCAGTGATTTACCAGAAAATCAGAAAAAAATTACTAGGGACCGGCCAAAAAATATAAGGCAAAATAAGGGACATCTGCAAAATCAGGTACAGATGAGAGGCATTTTGTGATTTGCCCATTTTTATCTGTGACTACCTTTGATCTCAGTTCTCTGTGTACATATCTTAAGGCAGTTGAAGTACTCTTGTTTTCACCCACAGGGAATCACTAAACAAGTAAAGGTACTCTCTTATTTTCAACTACAGGGGATGACTAAATGAGTTGCCTTGGGTAAACAAAAATAACATTTACTTAGCTAAAATAGCCTCCCTGAGAGTCAGAGGGGGCAGGTTTTCCATCTTGTCTGCCCCCAGTCTCTCTCTCTCTGATTTCTGACAGAGTTGACTTGTTTCAGTAGAGCAGTAGTCACTATGCAGTTTGAGGCATCAAAGCAGGCCTGGCACAGACTGCACAGGTTTATATCCATCACTTCTACCTCCACCAAAGAAACTGTGCAGGGTTACAAATACCTTGCTAGGTTAATTCTTCCTGGGAGAGGTTTCACTGTACACAGCACTAAAAAAGTAGAAGCCAGGAAGGCAAATAATAAAGAATCACTCTTCCCTGTTCCTGTATCTCCATTTTCACTACACATTCTTCATATTTAAACATTTGCATCTCAAGGACCACAACGGTAAATGTGAACCCACAGAAAATGTAACAGCAGTTACTTTGACAAGGACTTGAAATAAACACACTACAGTTTCATGTTTCTCAGTGCAACAAATAAACTGCATTATTTGAATGCTTTAAAACAGGTGTCATGTATGCCATGCCTCCTTCTAGATAAGTCATAAAATTAATTTACACAAAAAAAATCATGCTTTCGTCAAAGAAACAACCGATACGTTATGAACCTGATCTGTTATGCAGCAAGAAATGGGTAGGGGAAGACTTCCTTCTATTATAACTAAATTTACTGAACAACGATGAAATTTAAAACATAATCATGTAATGACCAACAGGGAAACTGTATTTGTCGAGGAGCTCACACAAAGTTGCTAAACCCGATTTACTGCACCTCTGTTAACCACCTAACAAAATAGCACTGCTCCCGTGGTTGAAAAAGACCACCACACTGTTACTATTTCAGCGCAAATCTCTAAATAAATATATAACCCATATGTCTTACATACAACGTGGGACAAAATGCTCAATTATCACTTTGCCAGTAATCAAATACACAATAAACAAAAAATAAACCCGACACTATAACATTCAACGCACACACACAAAGAACAGCACCAGGTCATATGGCAGAATACATTAACCCCACTTGGAACCCAAAGTCTCACGGAGAAGTGTTGGTTTAACTAGTTAATAAAACAGTACTAAGACTTTACCTGTTGTCGGTCACGGAGTTTGTGCTCTGATCCACTGCATCGATCTGAGTCATCGAGCCCCTTTCGGGCAATATAAGCATTTACCACGAAACTGTCTCCTACAAGGATGTACAGTAAGGGGAACGCGTTAGTAAACAGCTATCTCAATGAATAAACGGTACTGTTTCAATGATTAATGTCAGGGTGTAGGAAAAGGCACATATAACACTTTTAAATGCGTCCGTAGACCACAAATAAACCGTTACTCAGTGTGTCTTAAGTGTGCGGGCGCGAGCCCAAGCGAAGCAAAGTATTGCCTCTGTTGGGGGACAGATTTCCCGCACTTCTGAACATAACTCTAGGTGTATATATACGTGTGTATATATATATATATATATATATATATATATATATATATATATATACACACACACACACACACACACACATATATATATATATATATATATATACACACATATATACATATATATATATATACGTATATATGCGTATATATACATATATATGCATATATATACGTATATATATATATATATATATACATACGTATATATATATATATATATATATATATATATACATACGTATACATATATATATATATATACACACACACACACACACGCACACCTGAAACAAGTGTAATACACTATGTGTGTCTGCACAGGTGCCAAAGCAATTATGACAATTTATTAAATTATTCCTTACAGAAAATAATTAGCTGACCCCCACCCCCAACTCACTGGAGGAAAGACCACTCGCCACAAGTACATGACTACTATGAAGCAGCAAGGTGCGTGTGTGGTCTGTGCACACGTGTGTGACAGCAGCAGCAAAGTGCTCTTTCCTCCTGGGCAGTTTCGAGCAGTTTGCCACTACAACCTGTCATCCACTTTCAATCAGGCAGCTAAATATCACGTCAGCAATTCTGGGATCAAAGCAATTGTGGACAAAACAACTTATTAAATGGGAAGACAGCTTAGTTTAATAGCAAGAGCACAGAGTAATGAAGTTCACACAACGCAATGGAATCATCAGTGCAAACAAACAAAATGTTATGCTTTTATCTACAAAGTCAAACGTGGTAATTACAAGTAGCGCTGGGAAGTGAACTGTTATCAGACATTAAGATGCCATGTACAATTATAAGAGATGGCTAATACAGAGTAAGACTTCGACGAAAACTCACCTTCAGGGTTTTCTCTTCGTTTGCTTGCTGTCAGTTTCCCAGCAACAGTAGCACATGGGAGAAGAAACAAAAAATAAATAAATCAGAAGCATTGTTTGATTTAAGCAACCCCATAAAAATTAACTGCTGAGCATGAAGCTTTATTATTGATAAGGGTACCGGTTGATAGGTAGGTCTTGAGTTTTTAGCGCTTACCTTGCTTGGACTGGAATTTGCCCATTTCTTGCTTGCTGGTGGTAATGCTTTCCCGCTGCAGCTGTTAGTGTTCCCTCTGGTACCTCCAGCACAAGTCAATGACCATTTGATGTTAGCAAAACTATAATCCTTAACGTGGAGAACAAATAATCGCAGTAACCAAAGCAGTCGAGCAAACAATAGCAAAGTCAGGAATACCGCAAATCCATCAACAGCAAATAATCAGTAAAGTCTCAGCGCATCTTGTCAAATCAGAAAACGAATACACAGAGCATAACAATATTAGAGGTGAACCCGTGGGGAGCAGATAAAAAAATCCGCAACTCTGTGTGACAGAAGAGAAATATGTAACACAAATTCCGGCGTGGGTACACTTTACTATTACAAGACACTGAAGTATTTCACCCGCAGTCCTGCAGACACTACGTTAGATTACAGTGACTTGTGCTTTTCACATAACCTGACTCAACTGCGCCGCCCTTGGCCACGGCAAGCATCACAACTACATAATTTCACCCGTGCCGCCCATTCCCTCCTACACTCTACTACTACTACTATAAACGCTATCGCACTCGGCGCCCCTCCCTCCACACCTTACTGGGTGTCCGGTAACGTCCGCCACACCCCGCGGCGCTTTTCTCTCGGGAAGAGAAAGTTTTGAGCGGCTCTTTTATTAGTTGCAGCGGTCAACTTGGAAGTAGTAGGGGTTGTGTGTGTAAAACAGTCAGTTTCGATGAGACGTTAAAGAAAGTCGAAATATTTAATTTGTAAATACCTGTAGTGCGTGGAAACTGCTATTCATTTTTTTTTAATTTTTACACGTAGCATGCTTGAAAACTAGGAGTATTAACGTTTTGCTTGAAAACTAGGAGTATTGAAGTACAGTAATGATATGTGAAAATTATGCGATCTATTTATTTTTAAGCGTAAACTGACTAGTCCAAGGTCCTTTTTCTCAAAGTAATATGAGGGTGATTCAACAAGATTACTGCAGAAGAATTGACCTGATCAGATGCATAGAAATCCCTCCCAAAGTGAATGAGATACTCGCTGACAAATAACTCTGAATTACTAGTTGCTGTACTTTAAATTTAGTTATCAGACAGTAGCACAATGGCAACCAGAAAATTCAGTTTTCTACTCAAAACAACATACCCTGCCTGGTCTCCCATTTAAATGCACACCTCCGAACCTGCCATCGGTGATATTAAGTGTATTAACCCACCAGATGCGTAGTAGCAAGCCCCGCCCAAACCCCGCCTGACACACTGCAATGTAATTAATATTCAGCATCTGAGCCGAAAGCAACCCAATGTTTTATTGTAGACGTTCACTACCAAAGAAGAAATGTTTTACTAGGGGCATAAAACTAAAATGCCTGTTGTACAGCACATTTCAGTCAGTCAATCGGGCAGAGTTCACACCACAATACTGTTTCTCTAAACGATACTGTTATTAACGGCTGAAAGTGTATGCAGGACCAGCACCATTGCACAACACTTGTTTAACGGGGGTGTGGGGGGCGCAGGGGGACTTGCCCAGTAATCTACCAGCAAACCCCGCCCACGCCTTACGAAGCCACATTCATATTAATTAGCTTTCATGTAGCTGTCAGTTACAATCGTCTGTAAGAACGTTACACAAGTTTATTACACATTATAATATCCTCTGAAATATATCTGAAAATAAAGGGCATACATTATCTCATCAGCTGCAATATACTGATATATATATATATACAAATAAGTACAGGTTCAATCATCAAGCAAAGTTTATATGGTTGGATAAAGTTGTTGTGTCTTTCAGCTTTTCCTGGTTAGGAGTCGCCACAGCGGAATTCCGGTCCGCTAATGATTGGCAGTCGATGCCGGCCCTGACGCACAGCCTTCAACAAAGGCACGCCCATTCACGCATGTCTCCACACAGAAGACACACTAGCTGAGAATCGAACAGGACAACGTCTTACTGTGAGGCGACAACGCTACCGCAGCACCACCACTGCAGTACGGTAATGAAATACAAATACCATAATCAAATTCAATGCCAGAACGCCTGTTGGAGTATTTTAAGACTGAAAAGGGCCTTCTGATCAACTCACCCACATGGTTATTGAATACATAGTAATAGTACACTGCAAATCTTAAAGTGTTTGTGGGTTCTATGATTCTTCATTCTATGTGACTGTATAATTTGCGTAGTGCATGTCTAACACTCTGGAAAAAACTGCAGTTGGAGATATAGGTACAACACTCTACAGTGGGTATACATTGCTATTCTTCTAAGTGAATCGATCTATTATAGACCATTTTAGTCATGATTTAGGTCTCAAGGTAATAAGTAAATGCTTTAAATACTGGCAGTTTGGAGTTCTGATTTAGAAAGACTGTTTTTTACAGGTGGGAAGAAACTGATGTTCCTTGAGCAAACTCGTGTAGACTAGGAATAACATGCAGATAGTAAAGATACCTTTATTAAAACCCAGATCCATGAGGTGGAATCCTTAACCACTAAATCATACCCGACAATAGTAAAATACTTTGGTGGGAAGCAACATAGCATTACCGCTTGGGTTACATGCTGAATTATGGTACATAAGAATGTACAGTACAAGATGTACAATTTCTCAAAACATACTTAGTTTAGGACAGTGGAAATTAGCATGCCTTGTCATGTCATGGTTACATGCTGAATGTAAGGCGTTTCTCTAAAAATGTTAGGACAGTGGAAAATTAACGATTATTACTGTAAATAAGAATACATGGTGAATGATGCTAAATAAGACTGTACAGGTGTTTTTCTAAAAAAACACGTAGTTTAGGACAGTGGAAATGCTGAATGTAAGGTATTTTTATAAAAAAGTACTTAGCTTAGGACAGGGGAAATTAGTATGCCTTGTCACTCAGATGTGCTATGACCTGCCAATCAATGTGGACATGCCCTAACCTGCGCAGAACCGCCCGCGAGGTACTACACTGGTAGTTTACCGCTTGCCCCCTGAAAAAGGAGAAAGTAATAATTTTGACGTGGATGGAGCTCGTTGTGTGCATGGAGTCCGTGTCAAACATGATGTATTTACATACTGAAACTCTGCCCACCACCTTGTCAATCAAACAGGCCATGCCCATTCCTGCGCAAATTAACTGGTGGGTTAATACACTTCAATAACGCCCTGCTATCTTCAGAATGAGGAACATTAGCCCTCATAATATGGAACAAGCAGGCTTACTAACAGCTTCAGCAAGGAAGGTCATATGGTGGTCAAAATATGCTAATTATGCTTATAAAAAAACATATTTTAATGAATTAATATGATTAATTTCCATTTTCCATAGATATCAATTAAAAAAATTCCTAAAAATGAATGTGTGACAGACCCTTTCAATGTGGAACTTGGAAGAACTTGAACTTTTTAAGACCCTAAATGAGGTACGTTCCTTGTAATGAGGTACACTTGAGAGATATGTAAATGGATGTATTCAGATGTTGCTTCTAGCGATTTACAATAAAGACAGTATCTACTTCCATGTATTGAGCTATACTGTACAATTTTTACTAGGTTGCATGCATTTTTGGCCTGAGCAAGCCATTTTGTGAGTGATCTTCTTCTTCTTCTTCTTGTTTAGGCTGCTCCCATTCAGGGGTCGCCACAGCAGATCAACTGTTTCCATTTCTTCCTGTCCTCTGCATCTTGCTCTGTCACACCAACCACCTGCATGTCCTCTCTCACCACATCCATAAACCTTACCTTAGGCCTTCCTCTTTTCCTGTTACCTAGCAGCTTCATCCTTAGCATCTTTTTCCCAATATACTCTGCATCCCTCCTCAGCACATGTCCAAACCAACGTAATCTTGCCTCTCTGGCTTTGTCTCCAAACCTTCCAACCTGGGCTGACCCTCTAATATACTTATTCCTAATCCTGCCCATCCTCGTCACACCCAGAGCAAATCTTAACATCTTCAACTCTGCCACGTCAAGCTCTGACTCCTGCCTTTTTGTGCCACTGTCTCCAACCCATATAACATAGCTAGTCTCACAACCCTCTTGTAGACTTTCCCTTTCACTCTTACTGGTACTCGTCTGTCACAAATCACTCCTGACACTCTTCTCCACCCACTCCATCCAGCCTGCACTCTCTTCTTCACCTCTCTTCCACACTCACCATTACTCTGAACTGTTGATCCCAGGTATTTAAACTCATCCACCTTCGCCACCTCTACTCCCTGCATCCTCACCATTCCTCCATCCTCCCTCTCATTCACACATATATTCTGTCTTAGTCTGAGTGCTCAGTAAAAAAGGTATGAATAGTAAATTGTACTACCCAAACGAGCACTAATACTGCAAAGCATCCCTGGCTGGAAATGCAGTTTCTTAGTAAGAGTCTACATATGCACGACAAATACACAAACACATGTATCCCCAGAATGCAGTGGCTTGTGCATATTGATATTATTTTTGCTTCATATTTAGTCTTCTGCTAGATTTGCTGATTTTCTTCATTAAGTTAAGAGATGTTTAAGGAAAAATGCATTATTAAATAAACAAACTAATCCTTGGCTAATATTTAATTGTCTCTAAATATATGGGACCTATTATCTGAATGCTTCCTGTTCTGAAAAATAAGAACTTGTTCCTTATTTCTAACCCACTATTAAGATTTTTAGGGGCCAGTGTTGAGATTTTTAATGCTGTATGGCTGAGAGGCATGATTGTACAGGGAATATAATAAAACTGTAAGTCTGTAAAAACTGTAAAACGACTAATTGCTTTCACCCTGTAGCTCCCAGGGCTGAAGCCCTGGGAGCTACAGGGTGAAAGCGCTTAGTCTTTCTGCAATAAAGTTTGTCAAGTGTTACCATTCTATACAGAGGATTATAAAAGCCATTATTTTGTTCTCTGACCCACATCTGATGAAGTGATTTAAACGGAAACGCTGTTTTTTTAATGTGTGTGTTCATGTGTTTGTGCCTATATTAAAGTGGATTTTACAGGAACGCCGACTTATTCCTGGTCTTGTGGTACCTTGGATTGACTTATTGGTTTATATTGGTACCTTTGTGGCTGTTTTTCGAATTTGCTTTTGATAAAGTTGATGCAATGCTGTATTTCACATGGTGGAGACATTTTGAGTTGTTCACAGGTAAGTATTTGGCTATCAGTCTACAGACTATTACAATCCTACCCAAAAATTCCTTCTGAAAAGTTCTCTCCAGCCTCAAGGAGTGCAAGACAATATAGACTGGTGATAGAATTTGAGAAGATAATATTCAGTTGTCTAGGTTTACCTTGAAGATAGCAAGGGTGCTACTATGCTTGACATGTAGTAGAAGTTTGTTTCAGAGGTGAGGGATACATTGGGATATGAATATATTATGCCAAAATGTCTTATTTATTTGTTGAAGGTTTAGTTCTTTTACCCAGATAATTGAGGTACCATTTGTTGTTTAAAAGAATAGGAGACAAGAGAAGGTTCGATTTTTTCATGACTTGAAAGACTAGGCACATACCTCCATGGATGAATCTATAAGAGAGTGAGCACAGAATGAGAGCCATTTGTCTGTCCTGATAACTAACATTTTTGAGGCCCTGATCTTTTTGGTTATGAATCTCTGAGGTATTTCATGTTGAGTGATATGTTTGCACAAATATATGGCAAAAGATGTATTATATTTAATAATGTTTCTTATGTGATATGAATGAAGGGGATTAAGACTTCTTTGCATATTGTGGTGATGCTTTTGGAAATTATATGAGCCATATAGAATGCTTTCTGAACTACTGCTGAGATATGATGGTCAAATGATAAGAAATTATCAACAAAAGTGACTAGATCCCTTATGAAATAATCTGATTGGAGGAGTATACCACCTATATGGTATGTGAAAATGTTTTGTTTACCAAAATGAACTATGCTACAAATGTTCACATGTAATTTGAGAGTATTGTCCATGCACTAATTGCTAACATAGTCTAAGTCATATCTGAGCAATTGTGAGTCAGTGGAAGTTCAAATAACAACACCCAATTTAAAGTTGTCTCTAAGCTTAGATAACTATAGGCCAGAAGTGTTAGCCTAAAGGTCTGTGAAATAGCTGCCAAATAGTAGTGGGCCAAAAACTGAGCCATGTGGTACAATACTGGTAGCTTTTTTACTTTCAGATGTGGCACCTGCAGGTGTAACACATGGATTCTATCAGACAACCAGTTAGCTTTTCACTGTACAACATAAGGATTTATATTCAGATTTACAAGTCTATCAATAGTGCCTGCATGGGGGGAAGTACCATAGGCCTCTGCCAGGTCTAGATATGATGCATACACTGCATAACTACTATCTACTGCTTTCAATTACTTTTACATGTCTAATGTAATCTGTGCAATAGCTATAACTCTGGGTGGAGTCAAATTTCCACTAAATTTGTCAGTTTGGATTATAGCAATTTCCTTTGGGGTCAGCGTTGGCAGCATTATTGTAGACTAACTCAGGACATTGTTGGATGTTAGTTCTTAACTTCTTGGCACAGTTAAAGAAAGATTTGTAGTTATTTTTGGTTTTAGTGGCTACTTTAAGTTCAAACTCAGCTTTAAGCTTTCTAATAGTTCTTTTAAGCTAGTTTGTTTATGTATGCTGTTAAGGTAGGTAGAATGAGACCTCTTAAAAGCATTAAGCAATTTCTTTCTCATGTTATGTAATATATTTATACAGGCATTCCACCATAGGCTTTTGTTTTTAAATTTATCATTATATATGGTGAAGAATGGTATGGTCTTATCAATGCAATTGTTTAATATGAAGTAGAAGTCAGAGACACATACAGCAGCTTTAGCAAGGGGATCAATTGGACTAGAATTACATTGGAATTTATTTCATCATCAATTAACTGGTGAAGGTCCGCTTTCAAGAAGTCCCTAAATACAGAGGTAGCAACATTAGCAAACAGGTTGGAGGGAGCAAGTTGACAAAGTTGTTGTATGCAGTTTATGTGGTATTACAACAGATTTGCTCTGAGCTACTGCACAATGGTACCTCCTATACCGAGCCAACAGATATTGCCAATATACTGTCCGACAGATTCAGTACCAACTTTACCCCTCCCCCCAAAGGACCAATCACAATACCAGTAGATTGCCAGGCACCTAGTATTACTGCTGCACAGGTTAAAACAGCACTGTCCAAGGTCAAGAATACAGCTTCTATGGGACCTGACAATATCCACATGAACTACAGAGTGAACTGGCACCTTACCTGTGTGCCCTGTTCAATCACAGCCTCATCTCAGGCTTTGTCCCTACCGAATGGCTCACTACTACAGTCATCTCTCTCCACAAAGGAGGAGTGACTACAGACCTTGGGGACTATCACCCCATTAGTCTGACAAGTCTGATATGCAAAGCTATGGAACACATTATCATGGACCTAATAAACAAGGATATAGGGAACCTCCAAACTCTGGATCCCACACAGTTTGATTTTGTGAAGGGTAGATCATCTCTGCTCAACTTGGTCAATTCCTTTCAGTCAGTCACCAGAGCTGTGGATGAAGGCAAGGTGGTTCATACAGCCTTGATCTGGCCAAGGCCTTTGATACCATTCCCCACTTAGGAATCATAGAAAAAAGTCACTACGCTAGGCATCAACCCCTATATCACTAGGTGGGTTGCAAACTGGCTCACAGATAGAACTCACAGTGTGAAAGTAGTTGACTTCAAGTCAGACTGCCAACTAGTCACAAGTGGTGTCCCACAAGGTTCGGTCTTGGGTCCTCTCCTGTTTGGTTTCTACTTCTCTGAAGTCCAGGTCAACAAGAAGCAACTCTGGCTGACAAAGTTCACAGACGATTGCAAGTTGGGAGCTATTATTAACTCCTCAAGTGATGTTGACATCCTACAGAATGGAGTCACTGAGACCAATGACTGGTGTCAGAACCATGGCCTTAAGCTCAATGCCAAAAAATGTGTTGTTATCCCCTTTGGGAAAAACCCAGTTCCCATGAATTACCACATTGATGGTAGTCTGTTGAATGCAGAAGATGTTATAAGAGATCTGGGAACACAGGTTGACAGCAACCTCTCTTCTGATCGGTCAGAAAGTCCTTCTATGTGGCACATCTCATTACTAAGGGTTTTGCATCCAGGAAGAAAGAAGTCATTGTCTCCCTCTACTCTTCCCTCGTTAGGCCAATCATCGAGTACAATGCCCCATTTGGCATGTACCTCACTAGACATCTGCAACAACTGGAAAGGCTGGAAAAGTACCTCACAAAGAGGATCCTAGGCCTTAAACACATGTCCTATATGGACAGACTCAAAAAATTCCAACTATTCTCTGCTCTCTGTCTCATATCGCCTACTTAGAGGCGATCTCTGCTTGACTTACAAAGCCATGTCTGACCCAGCTCTGTTAGAAATGCTACATCTAAATAAATCCCAATCCACACACTACAGAGACCTCAACCTCATTACCAGAATCAACAGAACGTACTGGAGGGACAGGTTCATAACCCAGAGACTGCCCATGCTATGGAATAGACTTCCCATACATGTCAAGCAGAGCACCTCGCTGACCCTCTTTAAGAGAAATCTTGATGAGTGAATGGGAAATAGAAAATTCACTCCAGGGATAACTCCAGTGGCTCTGCTCAACAGAGGCACTGGGAACTATGGTCGGCTGGCATGATTTCAGGGTAATCCTATAGCTAGGCTTATAAAGGCCCCAGGGCCATTAGCCTAGTACACACCTATGAACCTATGAACAATGATTATAAGGCAGACTCTAAAGAGGAATTTCAGCAAATACATACTTATGCAGTGCTTAGGTTCTAGAGACATCTACAAGCACAGATTCATATCATGGAAATTCATTCACACCATCATCAAACCAAGTCGACAAACTCCCTTTAAAGCAGCCCAATCCATTAGCAGATCTTATATCTATGGGCAAATCCTGGATATCCATATCAGTACTTGTCTTGTTTATTAATGTTCCCCTAATAAAGAAGGTAAACTGATTGGCCTATAATTTTTTCAGTTCCTTGTCTCCATTTTTATAAACAGGGGTAACACAGGAAAGTTTCCAGGACTTTAGTGCACATCCATTAACCAGCAATTTGTTAAATATTTCTTGTAAAACAAGTGATAAAACTTCCTTCATTCTAAGTAATTCTAACTAATAAGTAACCTGGAATTGTCAGGACCCATGGAGACAGATCTCTTAATTTTATTTTAGTGCCCGAGTAATTGAAGACTCCAGAATAGTTGGGTATACCCCCAGATACAGAATTAAATGAATAATACTTGTGTAAATCACCACTTAAATTAAACTTAAAAAAATAATGATTTAATTCACTAACGATTATGTTCTTGTCATAAGTTATCCCATTCTCTAATGGCTGATAGGGGGATGGAATTGAAAACTGAAGGCACATGAGATGAAAGCAAGTACAGACAAGATAGATGTCAGAGCAGCAAATGAGGGGAATCAGAAGAAGCTGAAAACTGAGATAGAAGGGAAGATAGTGGAAAAGGTTACCAGCTTCAGGTATCTGGGAAGGGTGTTTGACGAGAACAGAAGTCCAAATGAGGAGGTCAAAGCTAGAATCAGAGGGGCTACAGCCAACTGGCACAGAGTATCAGGGGGTAGGGTGTGGCACAAGAATGCTGAACAAGATGAAAAGTAAGGTGTACAAAACAGTGGTGCTATCAGTACTACTATATGGCACAGAATATTGGACAGTGAAGGCAGTCCATTTGAGGAAACTAGTGGTGACAGAGATGAAGTCACTGAGATGGGTGGCAGGATGCACACTGTGGGACAGACAAAGAAACGAGAAAATTAGAGCAGAAGCCAAAGTAGCTCCAATTGCAGAACAGGTCAAAGAGAACAGATTACAGTGGTCTGGGCACATGTGCCAGAAAACAGAAGACAATTTAGTAAAGAAGGTTTGGGAAAGATAAGAAGAAGACTACAGGAAATGAGGATATCAAGCAAAGATATGGCTGTATTGCATGAGAGAAGACCTACAACAGCCAGTCAGGCATGACTGTTGAAGAATGTAGAAGAGTGGCATTGAATTGAAAGAGATGGCTGCAGTTCATGTGGCACTTCAACCACACATAAAGATGGGAAATAGTGGGTGATGATTATGACGATGATTCAACTCAGAAGGGGACATAGAGGGTGTTCTATATCCAGGTATGATACAAATTAGTATTGTTTATGGTGATTTAGACATCTAGGAGTTCAAATGTGGTGTCCCAAGGAATCTGTCATGCGGTGATGATATCCTTGACAAATATTGATACTCCCCCACAACTGCCGGTAAGTCTGAAGACCTGGTAGGCACTATACCCAGGAATAGAGAGAATGTGTTTCCATCACCTGGATGTGTAAAAATTGTAAGAGAGACTCAAAGATGCAAGGTGCTAAAATGAAACTAGAAATATGTGTGTGTGTGTGTGTGTGTGTGTGTGTGTGTGTGTGTGTGTGTGTGTGTGTGTGTGTGTGTGTGTGTGTGTGTATTTTAACATTTTACAACACAATTTATAGCTAAGTTGTTGCTATAAAATTTGAAACATTATTGCTTTGGATTGTGAAAGTGTATGATTGTTTGGTGCTCTGCAGATATAGTGGACTGGAGAGTAGCCTGGAAGTTAGTCAGATTGGTTTTCTCTTTGATGAGTTTATTTCTGCCCACTAAGACTTTGGATTACTTAGCAGAATAGTTGCTAAATAGATACGTTGTTTTTGCTCGTTTTAGTTGTATTTCTAGCTAGAGATATATGGCAGATGAATTGCTTATGTTACTTTGGAAGTATTGTTTGCTTCCAAGTATGCCATGCTTTGTCTTATTGACATAGCAGTGTTCTAATAGTTGAAGTAAGCCAAGGACATGTATGTCTCGTAATTCAACGAGTAGTGATAGAATATGAGCTAGTCTGTACTAATAAAAGTATGCCACTAAGCCATTGGTTAATGTCTTGTGTGATATAAAGTGTCTGTCAGATAATGTGAGATATCACAAAAAGTCAGATATAAACTGGGATTAAAAGGTTGCATTTTGATTAAAGTTGGTGTTTTCTTTTTAATAAGTAACCACAAAGAGCTTATAAGGCTATGTGCAGACAGTGTATGGTAGCTTTTGTCATACTGTACTGTTGGTAATGATCATATATGATAAGGAATAGGAAATAGTAAAATAATCGACTCTTGTCTTTTTGAATTAGATTGTAGCTAGATATGCAGGCTGAGATCATATACAATAGTGGCCATGATGCAACTCAGGTAGACTTCCTCCTTGTAAGGGAAAGGGCACTGGGGTAGAATCAGTGATTGCAAAGTCATCCTCAGTGAAACAGTCGTCCCACAGCAAAAAAACACATTGCCACAATCAGCTGCAAGCAGTGGTCAGAGAACGCTCTGTGGTCAACAGAGACCAGACTGAAGACCTGGAAGTTGACTAAAGAGAAAGCTCAAGAGTTCAAGGAAATTACTCAATGCTCTAGCATCTCAGGAGGAAGAGGAAATTGGTGTAGTCAAAGAAGAATGGCGGTGCCTCAAAACAGCACATGTGAGAACTAAAGAATAAATATGCCGCAGAGCCAGGTATGGAAATTAGTTATACAAGGAAAGTTGGTGGTAGAATGTAAAACTCCTGGAAGTCATAAAAAGAAAGAAAGAGTGCAGGGAAAAATGGGAGATAGAAAAGACAGACCAGGACGGGAAGGAATATTTGTTGTCTAACAAAGAAGCTAAGAAAGGAGTTGTAATAGCAAAGAACAAGGCATCAGAGACATTCTAAAATATTCTGGAAAGTGACTCAGTAGATGGCATAAAGAAACTATATTAGGTTACAAGGCAAAGCCTGAATGATACAGAAGCTATCAGGCACCTTTCATAAGTAATGCCAGCAACAACCTGCTCACCAGTCTACAGGACATCAAAGGGAGATGGAAGGAGTACTTTCAGCAGTTTCTGTACAAAGAAAACCCCACAGAAGCTGTATTACCCCAGACACAATGAGAGAAGAGGAGTAGCCCACAATAGAAGAAGTAAAAACTGCACTAAGGAAAATGAAGTCAGTGAAAGCAGCAGGCTTAGATGAGGTCACAGCAGATATGATAAAGCTGTTGGGTGAGATAGGGGAGAAATGGCTCCTGATGGCATTCATAGCAGTATGGAGAGAAAGACATATCCCAGATGACGGGGGAATAAGCATACTAGTGCCAGTGTTCAAGAACAAAATGAACATTCACAACTCTGAGCAGTACGAAAGTATCAAACTCCTGTCACATTGTGTGAAACTTGTGGAGAGGGTGATTAATAAATGAATGCACAGAGTGGCAGAAAGTAACATGGGAGATGATCAGTTCAGATTCAGATCAGGACGCAGCACAACTGACCCAATGTTTGCAGTGAGACAGATAGTTGAGAAGACACTAGAAACGAGGAAAGATGATTTGGCCAGTCTTGTTGGTTCAAAGATCCAGAGACATTGATAGAATTAGTGCAAGCTATTTATAAGGACCCAATAACTCAAGTACAAACAGTATTCTGTCTCACAGAGGGGTTCTCAGTAGGAGTGGGTGTGCATCAGGGTTCAGCTCTGAGCCCACTGCTGTTCATACTGGTGATGGACTGCATAAGAAAACAGGTCGGATGGGACAGATCAACAAAGTTGCTGTATGCAGACAATGTTGCATTACAAGCAGACTCTGAACAAGAACTTCAACAAAGGATAGAAGAATGGAATGAAAAACTGAAGACACATGGGATGAAACTGAGTACAGATAAGACAATGGTAATGGCAGCAAATGGGGGAAATCAGAAGAAACTGAGAACTGAGATAAAAGGGAAGACAGTGGAACAGGTTAACAGTTTCTAGTATCTGGGAAAGGGTGGTTGAGGAGAAGGAAAGTCTGAATGAAGTGGTCAAAGCTAGAATCAGAGGGGCGGCAGCCAAGTGGCACAAAGTGTTAGGTGTAGTGTATGAGAGAAGAATACCACAAAAAAGTAAGGTATGCAAAACAGTGGTGCAACCAGTACTACTGTATGGTATAGAAACCTGATCAGTGAAGGCAGAGCAACTGAGGAAGCCAGATGCGACAGAGATGAAGTGCCTGAGACAAGTGGTAGGGTGCACACTGTGGGACAGATGATGAAATTATGACATCAGAGCAGAAACCAAATTAGCGCAATTGCAGAAGAGGTCAAAGAGAACAGATTATGGAGGTTCGGGCACATGTTCAGAAATGCAGAAGACAATCTAGTGAAGAAGATTTGGAACAGACAAAAAGAAGCTGAGAGAAAATGAGGATGTCCAGTAAAGAGGTGGATGGATTGTGTAAGAGAAGACCCATGACAGTCAGGCATGAGGGGGTGAAGAAAATAGGAGAGTGACATTGAATAGAGAGAGTTGGCAACAGTTGATACAACACCCTGACCCCATGCAGAAAGTAGGAAAAAGAGGATTGTTGATAATGATGATTTAGTAAGCTAGTGGCTAGCAGAGTATTCTTATTATTGTTTTGACTATCCCAGTTAATAAGAAAGGCTTTTTTAGTTTATTGCTAAAGTAAGTAGATATATTGGTGGGATAGGTTGCTGGTTTTACGTAATCATGTGAGGATAGATATGGTTAATGTGTAATATCATTTTTTGAGGACCTTTTCAAAACTGCTATATGTGGACAACATTACACAGAGTCCTGGTAAATGTAAGGTTTGCAAATATAGGAGATATATTTTTAAGATATTCATTTTGTTTAATATAACAGTACCAAATGTTTTTGGTCAGTGGCACAGTGGATAGCATTGTTCCCACACAGCAAGAGATTATCTGGTCCAATTCTCAGCAGGGGCTACTTCTATGTAGAGTCTTCATGTCCTCCCTGTGTTACTGTGGGTTTTCTCTGGGTGCTCCAGTTTCCTTCCACATTCCAAAGACATGAAGTGGAGATGGACTAGATACACTAAACTGGCCATAAGTATGAGTATGTGTGCATGTGAGTGTGTGGTATGAAAGAACAACCACATCAAGGCTAGCCACCTAGCAGTGTGAACCTTGGCTGTAGATGACTGTCACAGTTGAAGTGACACCCAAATCCCATGTGGAAAAATGGACTGTGGATGGATAGATGGATGGATGTCTTTTGGGTATGGTATCAGGAATGGCGGAACTATCTGGCAATTTTATATTATCAATTATTAATATTATTCAGTAGTGTTTCATATTTCTAAAGTAAGGTAACTAAATTTAGTGAATAAGAAGTTCAGCAAGAGGTGTTAAGGAATATTTTTACTATGTAATGAAAGTTAGTATAAATGTCTGTGCTTGTGTAACGAACCTAGTAGTTTATTTATTTACTTATTTACTCTATTGAGAATAAATCACAAAGATGAGGGAGAAGTGGAAAAATAACTGATAACACTAAAGAAAAAAATGTACCTTTGATAGGTGAATTAGTGGTACATTAAGTACAAAGTATGGTGTAAGTATATGACAAACAATAGTGAGGAGAATGAAGCAATGAGTTGCATGAATGAGGGTCACATTTGTACTGTAGTGTGGGTATATTCAGTAATTGGCCATGCCTTGCTTATATTTTTCTTCACTATTCTGCACTCAGAACTTCATTAATTTTAAATTAAAAGAGATCGTCATATTAAAAAAGACTAAATCGGGTCAATTCTTTTTACTAATCAACAGGCACAGTTATTATGGAAACACCAAAACAGTTGTATTTTGTAGTTTGTGGGGACAATAAAGAAAGAAAGAAAGAACACAAAAACAATTCTGAACACAGAAATGTATTTTAATCGACTAGTTGGTGCAGTGACCACAGACTTCAGTCCAGTAACAAGCAGTTTAAAACAGAAAAAAATTGTAATATAAGAATGATTATATTGAAGAAGAAGACATATGCATGTATATTTACATAATGTGCAGGTTTTATATATATATATATATATATATATATATATATATATATATATATATTTATATCTATGTGCATGTGTATGTATATGTATATGTGTGTGTGTGTGTGTGTGTGTGTGTGTGTGTGTGCATGTGTGTGTATAAATAAATATAGATATAGATTATAGCTTTATCTGTCTTTCTGTTTCTCTCTCTCCCTATACACACACACACATACACACATAAGAGTGCTACAGAATCCTGAAAGCCCAAAATCCTGAAAGTTCAAAATCCTGAAAACTCAAAATCTTGAAAACTCAAAATCCTGAAAACACACAGAATACCAACACTTACTATATTCCAGCACAAGTACATACAGAAACAAATAAAACACAAACCATATTACACTTCTCCAAGTATAAGCAGGGTGGCAAGTGTACTGAAGTACAGTCTCGGAGTTGTTATATTTATGTAGCAGGGGTGTGGGGGGCACATGGGGGCTTCCCCCCTGCATATAGTTGAAGGGTAATACGTTTCTGGATGTACTTCTGCTGGAATATTGTAAGTGTTGGTATCCGGTGTGTTTTCAGGATTTTGACTTTTTGGGATTTTGGTCTTCAAGATTTTGGGCTTTCAGTATTCTGTAGAGCTCCTATATATATATATATATATATATATATATAAGCACTTACTTTGTCTGGGTTTACTATCATTTATTCGAAGTGAAGTCAGTCAACGCCACTTCGTTCGAAAATCGGAATGTTGACCGTAGGCAATGTCAAACTCAGATATTGCCAAAATACACATCTGCCCCTATCTCGACCCATGATAAAACTCGTCCCTAGGTAGCAGTCGACATGTATTTTGGCAATTCCGGTGTTCGACATTGTGAATTTCACACAATCTCGGTCGACCATGTGAACAGTCAACCGAGTACATTTCGGGTATATGATAGTAAACCCTTTGGCTGAAACTCCCAAAAGTTGACATGTTGACATCTGTTTGGTCGCTATACTGTGGCCAACAAATTAGGTGATCATCAGGTATGCATATGCTTCTTCCCTGGGGATTGTGCGATGTTCATGTTAGAATATTTTATTGGTAGAGGGTGTGGGGAGTTGCATGTTTTTTGTCTATTTTTTTTTTAATTGTCATTTGCATGTGGTGAGAATTTTCCTTGCGCATGAGTAGTGGACTGTCAAAATTTGTATTATCAACCATTTGCGGTTAATGTTATTGACATCCATGTTTGGGTGTTTTGATCTTAGTAAGTACACTTACACACACATGTATTGTACATGTATATGTTCGATATATATTAAACAAGTTTTAGTGTTCTACAGAAACAAGCAAACTGAGTCTGTACTTCTTTTGACAACATGAATGGAGTATGCATACTTCTTTTTACTAATATATAAAATTATTTTTTTTAAATCAGAAATGTAATGGCTTCTAAAGATACACTCTTAAATGCTTGTGTTAAAAATGTGACTTGCATTTGTGTTCCTAAAAATGTTTCAGTATCTCTAAGGAACTGGTATGCCTGACTTAGTAATTACAAAGAAAAAAATCCGCAAACCTGACTGGGTGAAACTGAAAACTAGCAAAAGAATACACTGGTCACAGACTCAACACCAAGACATTTAATTTAGTGGTTTTGTCCAAAAAATAGTTTATACTTCATCAGAATGAAGCATTTAAACATACCCTCCAATAAATATCAGCTCTAAACATTACATGACTATTGCATCATCATACTAAAACACTTATTTAAAAAATATGCATAATAAAAATAAAAATATACAGATACAAATATTTTAACCATTTAGCTGTCTTTTAAAATTATTTTAAATTAAATAAATCAATGATACCAAGAAAATTAACTGCTTACAGACTAATTTGCCATCTAGCCTCTCTCATCTCTAATATGTTTTTAGAATTTCCACCATGACAGTGTTCAATTACACTGAAAGTGAATTTATGTTTACCCTGCTTACAAGTAGAAGCATGACTAATCAAAGCATAAGTAGGATCATTATGCTTTCTAGCATAAGTATATTCCCTTATTCTAGAAGACACTTTATGCATAGTCATGCCTACATAAAAACAATTACATCCAGAACAGATTGCTACATAGATCACCTCTACAGAATTAGAGTCATGGTGGGTCCTACAGTAAACCATTATGTTTAAATGAGTAAAAAATATATAAGGTCCCTCATAAATATATATCTACACCAATTACATTGTCCACAGACAAAGATCCCTTTGCTTTTGTTTGTAATAGGTAAAACAACCTTAGTAGTATCACTTTGTAATATTTGTTTCTATGTAACACCTTTTGTTGTAAGTAAACTTTGGAATATTACCTACTGTGGAAAATAACATTCCATTTATGTACATTCCAATTTTTCAAAATGATGAACTTGATGATCTTATCCACCAACATTTCTAATCCAAACAAATGCTTAAAAGCATCATTATAATGTTGATCATTATTTAAACCTGACAATAAATTGGATAGAAAACTACTTTGCCTGCTTTCTATAACCTCTTTGGCTATATAGATCAAATCAGGCAACTTATATCCTTTTTAGAAGCATATTTATTATAAACCTAATTTTAGCAATAAATATACTATTATCAGTGGTCATTTGTGAAGCTTGAATCATCTGACCCTTGGGAATATTTATCTTAATATGTAATAGAGGATTACTTTTAAAATGAACATAAATATTGATGAACATTGATTTCCTATGTATTCCACTATTAAATAAAAATAATGCAACATCAATGGTTATTTCAACATCTAAAAAGGTCACAGTCCTTAATGTTTGGAGGGACTCTGAGGAGAGTGGAGGAGGAAGAAAAAAGGTAACTCTAAGTAAAACAATGTTTTTCTTACCAGTATTTCTACAAAACTTTTCACAATATATATTGCAAATTTTATCGTAAAGTATTTTTAGTTGTTCTTGTACGTAATAAAGTTATTAAAATAAACAGATGCCTTTTTTCATTCCTCTTTTCCTTCTTTCTTCTTTTTTTGTATTAAGAAATATAGGCATTACAGTGCAAAAAGATAAGAAAAGCTAGACAAATGCATGTTTAAGTTAATAGGCTGTAATCTTGATTTGTTGAGGTGTGTGTAAAAGTACACAGCTCATAATATATGTAAAGTTGATATGTTTTCTCTTACTTCTGCATAGGTGAATGTCTGGATTAAGACTCTTGGCATAGTCTAATAATAATTTTTGAAACAAAACAAATAAATAAGAGATTACTGAATATAATGAAAAGTTTTCATTCTAAAAAAAATGTTTCAAATTGTCTTTCGGACTCTTTATTTATCTTACTTTTCCATTGATGCATGCTGATAATAGGGCAATTAAAAACAGAAAACTGGTTTCTTCATGGCTAAAAGTTAATGATTTCTGAAAGTATGCAAGTAGTTTTCACATATGGGGAAATAATAATTAAAAAGGGAGAACACACAGTAGTTACTTGAATCACAGGCAATAAGATGCATCTTAGCATGGATTACCTCAATTACAGGTTAACTAGGGCCTGTGTTAGGAGCTGTCTATTTGGCACAAATGCTCTTATTATAAGGGCTAAACATCATTATTTGAAGATGTACACAGTTATGTGTTTTTATTAATAGGTTACAGGTTGTTCAGGTGATTTGGTTTAATGTTTGAGAGTTTTTATAAAAACAAAAAGTCTTGTAAAATGTTACAAAAGTTCCAATCCTGATGATAAAAAAACTGTGTAAAGGATTAACTTGCCAAACATTAATGGGTGTATGTATCACAAAAACTCGTGTGATGACTCTCCACTGGATCAGTAGCAGTAGGATCCTCAATCCTCACTACTGCAACAGTGGGGGACATTCACTGAGAAGAAAACAGGTACACACATACAGTATTTCCAGATGCAGCTTTCTGCATCAAGTGCAGTTTCCCTTAAGAGCACACAGAGACCACATTCAGTCCGGGGCTGGTTTCTCCTTCTTCCTCCAGATCCCCAGTAAGACTCCCCACTGGCACAGCTATAGAGTTGAGATCTCAGCTGAGTGACCAAGCCAAGACCTCCAGCACCCACTCAATCCAACCAGTGCTTCATGCCCTGCCCAAGTAGCTGAAACACACACTCTTTGAGGCTTGATTTACATACACACACACCTGGGAAGGCTGGCACAGGTTTACTAGCTATGCCCACTCCTGCCCAGACTATAAGGTAGTTTCCACTGCCACCAGTCACTCCTTATCAGCTACTTTAAGGCCTTTAACAAAGGGTGAACAATTTACTGTGTAATATTAATACTAATACAAATGGTAGTTAGACGAAGAGAAAGGCTATTAGGAATGGCCCACACATTGTCTCCAAATAAATATGAAAGTACTCTCAAAACTTAAATATCTCTACACAGATCAGACACAATGAAAGGTTTAAATATATTTAATAATAATAGAAGAAGACAATACTAAATATATATTCACAGTGATATCAGAGTTCAAAACTACAGGAAATATTTAAAATAACATTGCAGTACAGGCTCACACAAATAAAGAATATCAACTAAACTAAGCTTCATTATATTCCTGACTGAATCTAAGAGAATTATACTGTTCCCCAGAAACTTAATATTAGAGCAAGGCAGATGTGGTGAATGTTTTTTTCTTGTTGTTGTTGTTGCTGTCAAGTCCAAGACATAATGCAGAATGCTCTATCTCACTAAGAGACTTCTCAAATTAATATGTATCTAAAATATTACTGCTAGGATAACTTGCAGAATTACATCATTTCTGGTCATCTGACTTTTAGTTCCCAGGCCAAACCACCCATTGCTAGAAGCTGGCAGCATTTAGCAACTACCTGTAAAAATATACAGACAAGGGCTTTTGTTCAGATCCTTGACAGATGCTGGAAGTCATAAAACAATTGCATTCCTTCATGCTTGAAAAGTAGCAATTAGTTCACTCCAAAGACAATACAGAAAGCTTCCTAGTACAGACTTTGTGTCTCTAGCTGCATTGAAAACTTGAGAGATAGCAAAACATACAAATAAAAAGTTATTACATATATCTGTATCTATCATGTATATATGTAATAACTTTCTATTTGTATGTTTTGGAGCTTTTCTCCCAAGGCCTCTGCTGAAAATGGACATATATCCAGTCAGACTGGCCCGGTCAACAAATGTAAAATAAATAAATAAAATAAAATAAATATTCACCAATGACATATAATTAATTACAAAATTCCAGCTAGCTATGTTGGCAGTATCTCCTTTCATTACACTTCTTTCCCCCTTCAAAAACTCAAGCTAGTTTTTCACATGACCCTTGAGAAATGTTGCTTGAGAGGGAGGAGCCTATCTGAGAATACATTACCCCTTTCTCTTTCTTGTGATCCCAGCTACCTTGGCATTGCTGACCCAAGTACAGTACTGCGCTGTCATATCATATGCCTGCAACCCTAGGCTCCATCATATTAACTTGGGATTTTCTTGGCTGGCTCCCTGTAATCATAGATCCCCTCAGATTCCTCCTGTCTTCCACTGAAAATAATTAGCACAAGGGCCCCCTATCATGGTAGGGTTTCATCATGTTAACATGATACAGTTTGTGCCCATGCCTCCTGTCTAGCAGTTCTACCATGTAGTTAACATTACTGACCTTCCTTACCACTTTGAAGGGTCCCTCCCAAGCTGCCTGCAGCTTATTGTGTCTGACAGGAATGAGAACCATGACCTGCTGCCCTACAGCATACTCTCTGGCTTGAGCATTCCTGTCATACCAGACATGTATCTGCTGTTGGGCTTCTGCCAGGTTCTTCTGGGCCAAGCCCATGAGTTCTCTGAGCCTTGTTCTGAAGTTTAGGACATATGCCACAACATACTCCTTGTAGGATTCACACTTACTCTCCCACTTATCACAAATCAAATCTAGAGGTCCCCTCACCCTATGCCCATAAAGCAACTCAAACAGTGAAAAAAACTGTGGATTCCTGGGGCACTCCTCTGTAAGAGAACAACAGATGGGGCAAATATTTGTCCCACTCCCTCTTAAACTGGTCTGCAAGTGCCCGTAGCATGGTCATTAGTGTAGAGTTTAACCTCTCCGCAAAACCATTAGTCTGGGGATGGTAAGGGGTGGTCTTTAGGTGCTTCACCCCACAAGGATTCCACAGACAAGCTAGCAGGTCTGACATGAAATTGGCACCTCTGTCAGTGAGTATTTCTTTTGAGAAACCTACCCTGCTGAAAATCTCTAACAAAGCATTTGCCACCTTTTCTGCTTTGATGGAGGACAGGGCCACTGCCTCAAGGTATCTAGTAGCTTAATCTACTACTTCTAGGATATACTTCTTCCCTGTGGAACTTGGGGTACTCAGAGGCTGCACAATATCCATCGTTACTCTCTGAAATGGCTCCTCAGTCACAAGCAAAGGCATCAAAGGAGCTTTTACCTTGTCTCCTGCCTTGCCTATGTTTTGGAACTGCTCACAGGTCCTGCAGTACCCTGTTACATCCCTGGAAATCCCAGGCCAATAAAAGTTCTGCATAATATGTCTCTTGGTAAACTTTATGCCCATATGACCTGCAAAGGGAATGTCATGGGTTATGGCTAGAAGTGCCAGATGGTAGGCTCTGGGCACTACCAACTGCTATACTACTTCACCTTTGAGCCCTCTCTTAGGGATCCGCTCTCTGTATAGTAACCCTTTGTTCCAGCATACAGATTCCCATTTCCCTTGAGAATCAGTCACCTCGCTGACTACCTCCCTCAAGCCTTGTAATGCAGGGTCTGAGACGTGAACCTGTCTCAACTCTCTCTTTGTAACCTTTCCCAGCTCCCCTTCCACAGGAAGTCTGGTATCCTCTGACAGCGGTGCCTCACTGTCAGCCTGAGTACTACTACTCACCTCTGCCCTTGCAGTCACTCTTGAAAAATTAATTATCAAGGTGCTGCTTACTGTGCTAGAACTAAAGTCTTCTTAAGACACTAAGGTCTTGCTGGCTGGATTCTGCTGAAATCAAAGTCTAGTTATAATTGCATTCACAGTCTGTTGCCCACAGAAACTTGCAGAATGTACACTGATGCAGCACCAAGCTCTGTCACTTTAAGAGCAGTAACTAATAAATAACTTTTTATAACAAATCACATGAACTACCATTACAGCTTCAGGTACTATGCTACTTTACTTCTCAAACAGCATGGATGTTGTGAGAGATACAATATTACCTCAGAACAAGTGCTTTCCTACACAAATACTTCTAACAATTTCACCTGCTATAGTCTTTTTATTGTGTTTTTAGATCCTGTTTTTCTTCTTGGTATTCTATTTTGGACTTTGTATGGGAACATCTGTTTGCTGATGTTTGCAGGAAAGCATGTAATAGAATTGTTTTTCATCCTGTAGAAAAACAATGCTGATATTGTCTTAAGGAAACATCTTGTGTGAAAGCACATAGAAATGCTGACTTGATAAAAGCATGTCCATTCAAAACTTCCTTGCTTGGTGTTTAAGGAAACATATGACAAAAACATGTACAGATTGTTTTTCTGTTAAAAGCATGTCCATTTTTTAAGGAAGCAGATCAGCTTCCTTGCTGACAGTATGAAATGCATACAGAATTGTTTGTTTTTTTTTTACATTTTTGCTGAGTCTGTAAGGAAACGTCCATTAAGCAGAGTCCTTATTTTGCAAGGCACAGTCATTTAGTATGGATGCTAATTACATATTGCTAAACTCTGTTTCTACATTTAAGCAAGCTTTATTTTATACCTTATTTATTTTGCATATTTGTAGCAGAATTACTTTCAACCTTAATACACTCTAACATTTCCCCCTCTTTATTGTAAACCAGGGAGACAAATTCAGCATTATTTGGTAATACTTTTTCATTATGACAACTGACAACAGTAACTTTAGCTCTTGTTAAGCAAACTCTAATACATGTAAATAATAATGCAACCAAGCACTACAATAACAATAATAGAAATTAAACATATAATGATTTTTCCTGTCCATCCTGTAAATAGACTACTAAACTTTTCACTCCAATCGTCATTCCAGTTTTTTCTAGTATGTTGCGACACCTGCGCCATAACTTCTAAATGCGCTTTTACAGATTCTGTTCTGTCTGAAATAAATGTACATCATTGTTTTCCTATTAGAGCACGTGTACCCCCTTGGGATGCTAGTATATAATCTAATGCCATTCGATTTTGTAAAACCATAGTTTGTATAGCTGTCATTTCGACAGTAATATTAAGGACTGCATTGAAAGTGGCATTTGCCAATACCACAATTAGTTTGGATAGTTTCCTCAGCTCCCAAATGGCTTTTGCAGCCCCATACCAAGGGAAAATACCTGCTCCAGAAATTATATAATCTCCTAAATCCATATCTTTTAATTTTATATAATCAATATTTTGGTGATAGATACGTGATGTATCTAGGATTTCTACTGGATTTTCTGGACTTTCAATCACAGGTAATATATCCCTTTTCTTTTTTGCATTTCTAATGCTTCCTTTTGGTAACTCTTCTACATGATGCATTGCTGGTACCACTAGCCCTATATAATAGGTGCCATCCCATCCCTTTGGTAACCATTTATAAGCTTATTTACCACATATGTAATATAGCCCATCTGACAGAGCAACACTGCAAATTTACCAGACTGCCATTTACTTGCCCCGTAGTAGGAGTTTTATTATGTACAACTGTAAAGTTTTTATCTGTTTTACTTTGCCAACATGTAATATTGGTTTTATACTCGCTTTTATCATTTTGTGAAAAATGAAATACTGCTGTGTCACTTAATATTAACTGACCATTAGCTGGTATTAGGATAGGAAAACCATGAAAAAATACTCCACGTACTGATATGTGGTTGTGAATTTTTATCATTTCAGTTGTTTGAATACAATTACGATTACCCACTGGAACAGTTCCATTTTGTTGAAAACATGTGATTACTTGCACTATAGCAGATAACTGTATGCTTGTGTTATGTAACTGTATATTTATGACTTGCTCTCCTGTCTCATTTATTAATACCCTCCAACTACTAAGAGAATTTAGTGGAATAGGTATTAGAGGCATGACCCCTGTTATTTTTTTGGTATTAAACTACATACCCAACAATTAGAAACATTCATGCTTTTTGCATACCAACATTGTCTTGCCAAAAAGGTATTAAAAGATGGTGACCAGTCTTGTTCACTTTTCCACATTTCTTTACTTTCTTTTTTATGTAATTTTATGGTTTCATCAACAGGTTGTAAATACAATTTAATGATAAGCAATACAATGATAATTAGTATGACAGTTATTATTGTTTTAAAAAAAAAATCCTTTAAATAAAGTTTCCATTGTTGATTGATTTTGCCTTTGGTCATCCGAAACTTGATTTCCAAAAGGATGCACTTTAAACCATGTCAATTTCATTATGATTCCCTCTTTTGGAAATGTACAAGAGAATACACTTAATCAGATTTACATTGCTCACTATTTTTGATCATTCTTAGTTGATCTCTATGAACCAACATTGTTCTGTTTTTCTTTTTTCCTTTGATTTTGTACAGTAATGGTCCAATTTGTTCCACTACTTCAAAAGGGCCTTGCCAATTGCTAGCCCATGGTCCTTCCATTTGGAACATTTTTACCAATACTTTTGTTCCGCAGGGAAGGGTTTCTTCAGCTGGTAATATTGGCACCTTTTTCCATAGATGGAATGCCTGCTCCCTTGCATTGTAGTCACATATATTAGTAAGTTGTTTTAGCCATTCCTGATGTTTGCTGATTTCCAACATGGGCCTACCATTAGGTATATCTGGATCAAATGGTAATTGTATGGGCATTTTGCGGCCTGTCATTATTTCATATGGGGAAATACCTGTTTTGCTGTTTGGTGTAGCTTGAATACCCATTAAAATCAGGCAGATGATGTACCCATGTATTGCCCTTTTCCAAGCATGCCTTTTTTTAGACATTCTTTTAACATCTGATTCATACGTTCTACAATGCCATTATATTGTGGATGGTATGGTACATGAAACCTTTGCAGTATGCCTAACAAATTACCCATTTGTTTAATGAGATCACTAACAAACTGTGGGCCATTGTCTGATTCTATGACCGGTGGCCACCCCCAATGGCAAAAGATATTTTTCCATAAAGCTTCTGCAGTTCCTTTTGCCATTAATGTTTTGGTTGGAATTGCTTCTACCCATTTTGAGAAAACATCCACTACTACCAGTAGGTATCTGTAACCTTCCTTTATTGTTGGCAAAGGTCCTGCATAATCTATTTGACCTGCATACCATGGCCCATCCACTGACTTCACCCGATGTAAATGAGACCTTTTGTTTTTAGCATTTACCTGCAGACAGATTAAACATTCTTCTATAATTAGCTTGCAGAACTTTTTAAAATTTGGATTCCAATTTTTTTCTTTTACAACTCTCCATAGCTTATGAGATCCTACATGTCCCAGTATTTGGTCATTTAACTTGACCAACTGGCGTGCCAACTGAAATGGTACATATGGCAACTATAATCCCTTGGGAGGTAGTGTATGCATAGTACTCCTTTAGTGGTATACCCACTAGCCTGCACTGATCAGTTTCTTCTTTCAAGCCCTGTTGTGTTTGTATATTTACAAGGTCTTCCTCTATTGACTCTCCATCTAACTCTTTTAAGGCACTAACTTCTACACTGGCATACTCCTATTCTGGAAGTTCCTTTCCATTTTGTGCTGCTTGTTTTACCAATGTATCAGTTAACGCATTTAACCTGTAAATTTCACTGGTTGGCTTTTGATGTGCTTTTACTTTTAAGATGCTGTACTGTCCCTGTTGATTTGTCATTGTTATAACTTTATATATGTCTTTTAATACTTTAGCATGCCGTAATAGTTTACCTGCACTAGCTACAAATCCTCGCCTTACCCAGGTTTCCATATGCAGTCTTAAAAATTTACTACATAAGCACTATCTGAAAAAAATTTAACAGGATTGTAATACTTTAGCATATACAGTACTGCCTCCAGTTCAGCTCTTTGAGGTGACATATGCCCTGGTAACTTGATTAGTTTGGGAGAACCCAGCTGTGGATTCTCTGGAACTATGGTAAGTCCTGTTCAGTATCTGCCTTTGTCCCAATATCGTGCCACATCCACAAAGATGGATGGTTTAAAGTGATCAAAATCAGATGCTAAAAATTGCACATCAGATGACATTATCTTTTCTAAACAGTTATCCTCTTTTCCTTCATACCCCACGAGGTTTGACAAATAGTATTTGTCCCCTGTCTGCATAGTGACAGTTTTCACTCCGAAAAGTACCATCCATTTTGCAAAGACTGCCTGACTAATACCATCTGTGATTTTATTCATCTCAAAATTGTCTATCAGAGCTTTTACTGCTTGATGTGGTGTTTGTACTATAATACTGGAAATACAGTCAAATACTCAGTTTGTTTAATACCCCAGTAAATAGCTAATAATTGCTGTATACATGGGTGGTAGCCCAATTCTACTGGAGTCATCTTTTTACTACAGAAAGTAAATGGACGTAATGTTTTTTTCCATTCTGTTGTTGCTACCATGTGGCCATTCCTGTAGTAGTACCACAGTGTTTTTTCCCCTGCTGCTGCTTGTAGCACAAACAGTAACCTTGGTGTGGGTGCTATTAATTCTGTAGCTTGTGCTAATTTTACTTTTATTTGTGAAAGTGCCTGCTCTTCATGGATCCCTATTCTAAAAAGGTGGATTTCTTTTGTTCCTTTAACATTTTGTATAGGGGAGCAGCCACAGCTGCATAATCCTCTATAAATTCCCTGTTGTAATTCATGATTCCCATGAATTTATGTAGGTCTGCTATAGTTAGTGGCTTTTCCATTTGTAAAATGCCTTGCACATGCATAGAGAAGGAGACCTCCCTGTCGGTTATATAATAGTACCTAGAAACTTGACTTCTTGTGACAAAAACTGCATTTTTTCACTTTTAACCTTAAACCCTGCCTGCTATAGAGTATGAAAAACTCTTTTAAGAAGCTATACATGCTCCTCTACTGTCTCTGACTGAATCAAAATGTCATCAATGTAATGTAACACTGAATCATTCTTTTCCAAATGTTGCATAATAGATCCTACTGTCTGATGAAAAATAACTGGACTACTTTAAAATCCTTGTGGTAACCTTGTCATGACGTATTGCTGGTTTTTAAATGTAAAGGCAAATCTTGGCCAATCTTTTTTCCTGAGATGTACTTCAAAAAAGCCATTTGCTAAATCTATTACTGTAAACCACTTACTTTGTGGCTTAATATGTGCAGCCAGCTCTGGGACTTCCTGGAATCAAATGTGCTCTGGGAGTAGTGTATTGATTAACCTTCCATAAATCAATAACAAGACGATAACTACCATCTTTTTTCTTGACTGGCCAGATTGGTAAATTTGTAGGCCTGTTGCCTTTTTGTATAACCCCTTCCTTTTCCCATTCTGCAATACATTTTTCCATATGTTCTTCTGGCTCCCTAGGAATGGAATATTGTTTTTGAAATGGAGGTATATAATCCTGATCACTACCCACCCCTACTGGCATTTCTAGTTTTCCACAATCACTGGGACCCTTAGACCACAGATTTGGGAATTGATGTAAATGCTGCCACACATCCTCACTGTTTATCTTCACATAACCTGTAGGCTTGTTAGATTTTTCAGGAAGATAGATTGCACAGCAACCTGCACTTTTTTCTCCCTCTCCTTTTTTCCTATCTCCTATCCACAAAATACTGTTAGGCAAGTCAATTACTATGCCCAAAGATCCTAGAATGTCCATACCAATAATGGTAGTTGAGCAGGATGGATGCATTAAAAATGCACCCTTCCATGTCTGTCCTTGGTTAAATTTTGTATCAACATCTTGGCTACTCACTGCATAGCATCTTGTGCCATTAAATGCTGAAATACAAACCTTTTTTTATAGGATTCACAGACAACTGTCTATTTGTGACAGATACTGCTGCTCCTGTGTCTAATAGGAAAATTTTCCATAGTGACCCCTATACCCAGATATCAATCAATGGTCATCCGTCTTGACCCCTTTTAAAAGTAGTCAAGAAAGATACCAGAGTGGGAGGGGACACCCCTGTTGTAAGGAGATCCATATTTAGGTTTTTCAATCTATTTTCATAATTGCGGGCTAGCCATCCCTTCTGCCTGTTCTACCAAATGTTTTGGATTTACAGGTGAGGTTGCTTGAAAGTCTATGGGACATATATCCCCTTTTCCTGTGTATTGATGGCCCTTATAACTGTCTTTATCAATAATGTAAAGTCTCTGTGCATAGACATGTTTTCTGATTTTTCTTGCAAATCTTTTGGTTCTGTTTTTGGAAACACAACCTGTTCTTCCTGATTTTTACATCAAGCTTTGTAATGATCAGCATTTTGTTTAACATGCCCTATTTTCTTACAGAAAAAACATGTTGGTGCCTTTTGTTCATTACCTTCACCTGATCCTGGTGCTACAGACACAGGAACAGGGGCTGGTGGTTGTTCACACCACTGTTGCCTTCCCCAGTTTTTAACTTCTCCAATTACCTCAAATGGCTCACTAGCCTCTCCTAATACAAAGATATGGTGTGAGTATAATGTCCCATCATCGGCCACAGTCCATCCCCACATTAATTTTTATACCTTATTTATTTTGTATATTTGTAGCAGAATTACTTTCAACCTTAATACACTTTAACAACTCTGTCCAAGGGAACATCAGTAGGCACCAGCAGCTGTGTCTCACCTTCAGTCTCACCACTACAGGGTAGCTCCCTCTCTGAAGTAACCACCTCACAAGTCCTAGCTTCAAGTGTGCATTCTTCCTGGTTCCTCCCCAGGCTACCAGACCCACATGCCATGGTATAGGTCTCCTTTTTCCCCAACTCATTTGCGTTGTTACATTCTCTATCTGCCAACCAGATTCTCATGTCCTCAAGCAAAGTGCTAAGGGCTTGTTCCCTCACCAAAAGGTCTGCCAGCCCTTCAAACGTGGTGACCTGACACCTACTAACCCACGTATGAAAATAAGTGCTTAACTCGGCAATGTAATTACACACATTTTCATCTGTCTTGCGTCTATGCTCACAGAACTTTTTTCTGTAAGCTTCAGGCATTAACTTAAACCACCTTAATAAACAATTTTTAGCTGTATTACAATTTAAGCAATGAATATCAGACAATTTAGAAACAGCAGTTACAGCTTTACCATGGAGTAAGGGGGTTAGTAACCGTACCAAGAGCCCTTGGTCAACATTATACCGTTTACATACCCTTTCAAACATATGAATAAAATTATCAAAATTATCACGTTCTGTAAATTGTGGAAGAAATTTATTGACCTTTATTGCTTCTGGGCTTCAGTTATTCCCTTCCCCATTACTACCATGACCCCGGTGAAGAGTCAGCTTCTCCTTATCATATTGCCTCTGCCTCTCATTTTCTTCAACTTCCAGACATCTCAGTCTCTCTGCTGATTCTAATTCCAAATGCTGCAGTCCATCTGCTGATTCTGCTTTGACCTCCAAATGCTGCAGTCACTCTGCTGACTCTAGTTTGAAGTCTCTTTAAGTCCAGCTGGATTTTTAAGTCCTCTGAGGCAAAGTTGAATTGTCCATTTTCTGAAAGTTATACATCCACAAGTCCTCCTGGCTGCTGGTCTGTGATGCAGCTGTAGTTAAGGCTGCAATCATTTCTTCTTTAGTCCAGTTGGCATGCCCCAATCCTTTGCTTTGGCACATCTCAGCCAATGGGTTCCTTGTCAGCTTGCCATAATCCTCTGCTGACATCCTTGCCTGCTATCTCTGACTAACTAAGCTAACAAAAAAAATAAATAATACTATTGTGATATGAAATTCTGAATGTCTACCATGTGGCTGCTTGAGAGCACAAACACTGTCTTTAATAACCACTGTTTACAAGCTACAGGAGTTCAATATCCACACCACTAAATACCAATATGTGATGTGGTGATCCCACCACTGCCAACCAAATGTGGTGACCCTCCACTAGACCAGTAATCAAGGAGTCTCAATCCTTACCACTGGCAACAGTGGGGGACATTCACTGAGAGGATAACAGGTACACACACAGTATTTCTAGATACAGCTCTCTGCATCAAGTGCAATTTCCCCTTAAGAGCACACAGATACCACAGTCAATTCAGGGCTGGTTTCTCCCTCTTCCTCCAGATCCCCAATAAGACTCCCCACTGGCACAGCTATAGAATTGAGATCTCAGCTGAGTGACCAAGCCAAGACCTCCAGCACCCTCTCTGTCCAACCAGTGCTTTGTGTCCCTGCCCAAGTAGCTGACACACACACTCTTTGAGGTTTGATTTACACACACACACACACACACACACACACACACACACACACACACACACACACACACACCTGGGAAAGTATGCCCCCTTCTGTACAGGCTATAAGGTAGTTTCCACTACCACCGGTCACTCCTTATCAGCTACTTTAAGGACCCTTAACAAAGGGTGACCAGTCTTACTGTGTAATATTAATACAAATACAAATGGTAGTTTGACCAAGAGGAAGGCTATTAGGAGTGTCCCACACAGTGTCACCAAATAAATATGCCAGTACTCTCAAAACATAAATATATCTACACAGATCAGCCACAATGAAAGAACAAGACAGTACTAAATATATATATTCACATTCCAAATATTTAAAATAGTATTACAGTACAGGCTCACACAAATAAAGAAACACAACTAAACTAAGCTTCACTATATTTCTGACTGAATCTAAGAGAATTATACTATTTCCTAGGAACTTACTATTAGAGCAAGGCAAATGTGATGAATATTTTTCATGTTGTTGTTGTCAGGTCCAAGACAGAATGCAGAATGCTCTGTCTCACTAAGAGCCTTCTCAAATTAATATCTAAAATATTACTGCTGGGATAGCTTGCAGAATTACATCATTTCTGGCCATCTGACTTCTAGTTCCCAGGCCAACCCCCCCCCCCCCATTGCTAGAACCTGGCAGCATTTAGCATCTTCCTGTAAAAATATACATACAAGGGCTTTTGCTCAGACTTTGGCAGATGCTGAAGTCATAAAACAATTGCATTTCTTCATGCTTGAAAAGTAGCAATTAGTTCACTCCAATGACAATACAAAAAGTTTCCTAGTACAGACTTTGTGTCTTTAGCTGCACTGAAAACTTGAGAGATAGCTTCTTTATTGCATAGCCTATAAATTAATTTAATTTCACATATTTTTCTAAAGTTTGCTGGGCTGAGATTAACCTCCTGTATTCCACTTTCCACTGTTAAAATATAAACATTTAAACAGTTACAATAGTGCATGTACATTTCTGTTCTCTTCCAGTAGGGCACACTGCGGTTACATTTCAAACACAGCACTTTTCAAATACCTTTTCAACACACATGTATGTACAAGCAGTTTGATATGCACATGACATACAGTTCTAATACATTTGTAACACAAGCATCTTGTATAAATAATTTTGATATTCACCAATGACATATAATTATTTACAAAATTCTAGCTAGCTGAGCTGGCAGTATCTCCTTTCTGGAATTAAACATTTAAAAAAGCTTCCATATATAAAAGGTGGGAATAATGCCTTTTCACCATAATAGTGACTCTTTCCATATTATCTTGCAATATTAATTGTCTCACAGGTATAGACAAATAGCAATGCTATCAGAGACATGTTTGGAAAGAACTGAGCATGTGATTTTGATCAAGAAAGGATTTCAGGATGCATATTCTGCAAAATACTGAGGACAAAGGAAAAGAGGAGTACTTATATTGATTACCAGAAGAGCTCCAGTAGTGATAAAACAGGGAAAAAATTAAATAATGGCAGATTTGTAGTAGTAAGGGGCTACTGGCAAGTTAGGAGCATTACACTTTCATGTATTTATATTCCACATAAAACTGCTATTTTGAAGCTTAACATTTTGGGGAAGAAATAATCAGTTTTTAGCAGGGAATATTACCTATAGGTGTGGACTGGAATTGATTTGGCAACAATGAGGATGTATCTGGGGGACATAGGAGGGAATATATAACAAAAGAGAGTAGATTTATGAATACATTTCTGAAAATATTTAGTATGAAATACATGAATTCAGTAGCAGGATCTCTAAGAGAATGTACATATTACTCCCCAGAGTACAATAACTAGGCTGGACTTGACAGAAATTATATTTCACAGGAACATGCCCATTTTGAGAACTTTGATATGCATTCAATAACTATTTCAAATCATGCACCAAAAATTACTAAAATTAAAATGCAGGGTAATGAGGTAAAGATGAGACACTGGTGCTTCCCCACCTACCTGTTAAAAAGAGAGGAATTTAAGAAATAGGTATAGGAAATTATGTGGGAGTTATTAGAGAAGATAGAAAGTGCTCCAGAAGTTATATACAGTGAATGGGATAAAATGAAAGTGGAGTTTAAAAATAGGGCAGAAATAAAAGAACAAGAGATCTAGTTAAGAAGTAATAAGAATTATTTAGAGAGGCTGACCAAGGTTAAAGTATTACAAAATAAAGGGAATCTCACAAAATAAGAAGAGGTGCAGCTGCAGTGTGCTAAAGAGAAAATAAGGAAGTTCCTGAATGATATTCATGAGTTTAGAAAAATTGCTGTTTAGTGATCTTTTTTTTTATATAATAATGCCAGAGCACAAAGTCTTCTGATACAGTGACTTTGGCAATGGAAAGTAAAATGGGTTGTTGCCAAAGTTAGGAAGCTTATAATAAGAAAAGTAACCTGAGATCCTGTAGACATATTAGTGATATTTTGGAAATTTTATAAAATTTGTATAGAGCAGAGATGTGGGGAAAATCAATAAAAAGCACAAATGGAAATATTTATAGAAGACTTAAATGTCCAATGTTAGAAGTAGATGATGCTCAACAACTAAATGTTAAGATAGGAGAAGATGAGATAAAAATGATGCTACATAGCCAATCTACAGGAAAGACTCCAGAAAGAGATGGTATTTCAGTGGAAGCCTGGAAGTTAGGAGGGAAGAAAGTGATACAAATCTGAAGGTTTTGTTTAACAGTATTTTAAAAGGAAGGGAGTCACCAACATCCTGGAAAAAAGCTACGGTGGCTGTAATGCCTAAAGACAGTAAAGACCCATATGCCCCAGCTTCCTATAGGCCCATCTCAATTATAAACCATGATTATAAAGTGTTTATGTCTATAATTGATAAAAGAATGGCAAAGGTGATGACACAATTGACAGGCATGGACAAATGTGGTTCTGTAGAGGGGATAGAAAGATTTGACAACATTAATAGAACAATGATGACCCAAAGGGAAGCAGAATTTAAGAAAACACTAAGAACTAAGCCAACACAAAAATGGAGAAAGGAGGTTCTGCCATTAGGAATGACTGCACTTAGGGGTACAGAGAATAAACAAGAGGGGGCTCGAATTTACTGGAGGAAGCTGGCAAAGGAACCAAGGTATTAGAAACAAGTTAGAGTTACTAGAAAATGGAAATCAAAATCTAAACCAACTATACTTGGAGTGAATATTGAAACAGAGATAAAAGAACAAGAAGTGGGATTATTAAGTTTTGATATGCATTTGAAAACTATTTCAGATCATGTGCCAGTAATAACTAAAATAAAAGTTTAGAGTAATGAAATAAAAATGAGACAGTGGTGCTTTTCCATCTATCTATTGAAAAGAGAGGAATTTAAGGAATGGGTAGTGGGAATTATTTGGGAGTTATTAGAGAAGATAGAAATTTCTTCTGAAAAGAGTGGGTTAAAATTAAAGTGGAGTTTAAAATGGGGTGGAAATAAAATAAAGAGATATATGGTGAAGAAGTAATGAGAATTATGTAGAGGGACTGACAACTTTATTTAACATTTGTTGACTGGGAAAGTGCAACTAGGACAGAGCCTGTTTTCAGCGGGGCCCGGGGAGAAACACTCCAGATGCATGTCTTTGGAATGTGGGAGGAAACCGGAGTACCTACAGGAAACCCATGTGAATGCAGGGAGGACATGCAGACTCTACACAGAAGTCACCCCAGCCAAGAATCGAACCAGAGAACCTCTTGTTGTGAGGCAACAACCTTAACTGCTGCACCACTGTGCAACCCAAAAAATGTTAAAGTATTGCAGAATAGGGGGTATCTCACACAACCAGAAGAGGAACAATTGTAGAACACTAAACAGAAAATAACAGATTACCTCGATAAATATGCATGAGTTTAGAAAGATTGCTGTTAAGCAACTGTTTTTTGATAGTAACTCCAGAGCACAAAAACTTTTAGGGCAATGACTCAGGCAACAGAAAGTAGAAAGGGTTATCACCAAGCTTAAGGAGCCTATAACAAGGAAGATAACAAAAGATCCCGTAGAAGCACTAGAAATATTTCACAAATGTTATGAAAATCTGTATAAAGCAGAGAATATGGAAATCAAAAAAGCTACAAATGAAAATGTTAATGGAAGAATTAAATATGCCAAGGTTAGAGGTATATGAGGCTCAATTACTAACAGCTAGGATAGGAGAAGATGAGATAAAATGGTGATGTAAAGTAAAGTCCCTAGGAATATATGGTATTCCTGTGGAAGCCTGGAGGCTAGGAGAGGAAAAAACTAATAAAAATCTGGAAGGTTTTATTTAATAGTATTTTAAGAGGAGGAAAGGTAGCAACATACTGGAAGAAAGCGGTGGTTGCTGTTATACCTAAAGAGGGAAAATACCTATCAGATCTGGCTTCATACAGGCAAATTTCAATCCTAAACCATGATTATAAAGTGTTTATGTCTATAGTAGCTGAAAGAATGGCAAAGGTGATGCAAAAATGGATAGATATGGATTAATGTGGTTTTGTGGAGGACAGACAAACATTTGACAACATTAACAGAACACTGATGATCCAGAGGGAAGTAGAATGTAAGAATATACCACTGTTGTTGGTTGGTCTTGATGCAGCAAAAGCATTTCACAGAGTAAGCTGGAAGTTTATGAGCAGGGCAATGGAAGCATTTGTATTCCCTGATAAAATTATAAGGTTGAATAGGAGGATATATGAGGGACTGGAGCCGAAAATTAAAGTGGGTGGGTTCCACTCTGATAATTTCTGTTTGAGCAGAGGAACCAGGCAGGGTTGTCCTCTTTCCCTTTTGTTATTTGCATTATATTTAGAACCACTGGCAAAGAAAATAAGAGACTCAGAAATTCAAGGATATAACCGGTATGGTAGTCAAGAAAAGCTTTTTGAGGCAGTTTCAAATCTTTTTGGGATACAAAATTAATGAAGCTAAAACACACAAATTGGTTCACCAATATCCATATTTATGGGGATATGATAAAATGAAGTACTTAGGAATATGGTTTAAAAAAAGATTCTGGTATGGGAGCTAAGGGTATGTGAGAAGAGACTAAACAAAAGATAATACAAAGTCTGGAGAAATTGTCTTACATGGACGTGGATAGCAAGATACAAGCAGTTAAAATGTTTTTAGTCCCTTTAGTTTTATACAAAGGTCAGGCATATTTTTATCAGCCAGCAAAGTTGTGGATAGCAATTAATAAAGAGCTGAAGGATTTTATTTGGTAGTGGAAGACAGCTAAAGTCAAGAGGGATAAGCTTATTCTTTCAGTAGAACAGGCCGGTTTGGGATTAACCAATTTGAAGAGATATTTCCGAGCTACACAGTTAAGGTTCCTATACATACCACAAGCAGAAACCTATAATTCAAAGTGAAAAGGGATGATGATGAAACAGGAGGAAAGCTCAAGAAACAAAGAGAGATGGGGATTTTAGATGCAGATCCTTATGAAGAATAATAATCATACAGAATGTTATATTCATAAAGTATCAGAAAGTATTCTAAGAACTAAACCAATATGAGAATGGAGAAAGGAGATTGTGTCAATAGAGATGACTGCAATTAGGGATACATAGGGATATATAGGCAAGAGGGGCTGGAATTTATTGGAGAAAACTGGCAAAAGAGCTAAGGTACCGGGAGCAAATAATTAGAGAGGGAAAGGTAACTGAATGGGAAGAGGTCAATAATTTATTTGGACTGCAGGCTAGAGATTGCCTTCCCTATCAAGAACTGATATCAGGGTATAGGCAAAGAGAAAGAAATAGGGAGATCCTAAGTAAAAGAGCAGCACTGGTAGAGTTGTTGTTGTATCTTTCGGCTTTTTCCGGTTAGGGGTCGCCACAGCGGAACTCTGGTCCGCTAATGATTGTCAGTAGATTTTTACGTACCGGCTTGCCAGGCCTGACGCACAACCTTCAATGAAGGTACGCCCATTCACGCATGTCTCCACACAGAAGATGCTTTAGCTGAGAATCGAACAGGACAACGTCTTACTGTGAGGCGACAATGCTACCGCAGCACCACCACCGCAGCTTGTTTAGTAGAATTTAGAATAGACGCTGCAGTTAAAAAAGGAATAATTAGTAGAGCATACAAAATATTGCATGATAACTATAAGAATCAATCAGAAGAGATTAACAAAGATTGGGAAGAGAGACTGGATAAGCAATTCACAAAGAAGCAATAGGGGATATATGCATATCTCCCAAATATGCAATAAAGTCTAGAAGATTTAGGATCTTTGTTTGGAAGTGTTTATATAGATATTTTTATACCACAAGCAGACTGTGTTATGGGGAAGAAACAGATAATTGGGAACATATTTTCCGGGAATGTAATGAACTGGCAGACTTTAAAGATTTACTGCAGAATTCTCTGTCAGAGATACTGGGTGAGCAAATTGGTGTAACTAAGGAAATGTTTTTTTTTTTTTTTTTTTTTTTTTAGCTATGATACAGAATTGGAATTGCCTAGACATAGTAAGGCCTTGCTGAGTCTAATTATAGTGACTGCCAAAATAGCAATTACTAGAAAATGGAAATCAGAGTCTATACCAACTGTAATAGTGAATATAGTAACAGAGATAAAACAACTGGAACTGGGATCTTTAGGAAAGGGTAGGAGCAAATTACATAGAAAAAATGGGAATTGTGGGAACAATATATGCACAGGTGGAATGAGGTTTAAAAAAAGGCAAAATCTGAATGAGGTATATAATGTTTGACTGACAATGAATGGATAGATTATAAGTGATGTATAGTCTTTGCAACTAAAATTATGTCAATGTGATTTGTTTTCATGTATATAAATGGATGATTGCCTATGTCATACGTGACAATTTAACAAAAATGTTTCTTGTTTAAAAAAAAGAAGTGCGATCATTAGAAAAGGGTAGGAGTAAATTACATAGAAAAAAATGAAAATTGTTGGAATAATACATGCAGAAAAAATGTTCTGGAGGAGGAATGAGGTTTAAGAGAAGGCAGGAACTGAATAATTTATGTAATGTTGCTTAGATTATACAGCACATATATTATTATATATCCTAAATGAAAAAAATCATCAACAAATCTTTTTATATAAGCAGTTCTTAGAGAGTGTTAACAGTTCTAAGCCCCACCAAGCTATAATCAAATTACTGAACAAGTAAACAGCTGCAGCCTCCATCGCTACTCCATGCACCTGCTAATAGTATTTATAATTAAACACAAAAATATATTTCCAACATTAATTCTAATAAAATACATAAGGTATCAATAAAAGTATTACTGTAATTGGTGTACTTAGGCATAAAGTTCCTTCAAAATTCTACACCAATGTCAGTTGGTATACTGATAAAGAGTGACTTCACATCTACAGTAAACATATAACTTTCTTTACCAGTAAATCTATAGTCTCTTAAATTAATCAAAAACCTCCAAGAATCTTTCAAGTGATTAAATATGCTATCTAAATAGATAGAAATCCCTTTGGTAACATTACCTGTAGCTGCCAGAATGGAACAAAAGGGGGGGGGGTACTACCTTAGTTAAACCTAAGAAATACCTATCGTAAGAACTGATAGGGCTGTAGAATACTGGAATGAGCTTGAAATAACTGGAAGAAACTGGAATGAGGCTGGAATTTATGTCTTTATCTGTTAATTACCCAAACTTGTGCTAAACAAGGTCCCAGTCTCTCCTTTATGGGCCAAATCTTCTTGTACCTTACAGAATAAAGTCTGTTTACACTATAGTTCAATTAAGAATGTTTTATTATGTACAGTGGCAGTAGATATCAACAAGCTCAGAATCAAATCTTAATGTTCATAGCTTCTGCACTCATTATACTGTCCATAAATTCTGTATTCAGAATGTCACATTTTACTGTCTCCAGTAACAGTGCTGAAAATTATGTCCGTAGTTTCTGCACTCATATTCTGATAATTATGTCCGTAGCTTCTGCATTCATATTCTGATAATGTCCATAGCTTCTGCATTCATATTATGATCCCCTTGAGTAATATCATTTATATTCTGGAATGATGGATATTTGACCTGACTTTTGTACTCATACTTGAGTCTGTCCTGCAATGACTTCCTGCATGTCAGACCAAACAAACTAACTTAACTAACTATATCTGATTCTGATGTATCTCCTAATAATACCAAAACCCTGTACATTTCTACATACCTCTTTAACCTTGGTTCCCAAGCCTTGTACTATACAAACAAAACATGTTTGTACTCAGTGTACTGCACATTCTGTTATTATCAGTATTCATGATTGAAAGTTATTTTCACTGATTGAAAGTGCATTTACTGAAACTGTATGCGCACTCTGAAGGCCTGCTTTAATATGGGTGCATTGCTAGACTTAAGCAAAGAGAATACATTTAAATGAAACCTGATTGTATACCTATATTAGGTAATTCAACTACTGAAAATTCATACAATGTATGACTAATAAATCCTTGGGTCTATATTACGATATCAAAAGCTCAGGTCAGCGAACACCTGTTTGTCGACCAGTAAACAGCGAAATGTTAGTTCTGCGAATGATCACTACAGCAAATTTTTTCTTAGGGGAGAAAATCACTTGGCCATTACCGTGGATTTGCCCTTTTCCCAACTGTAGTGTGATCTCGGAGTTGGTATATTTAGTTAGGGGGTGTGGGGGGTGGCACAGCCCCTTCATTGGGGGGGGTGTGGGGGGTAAAGCCCCCACTTTGTTAGGTTTGTAATGCTGTGTCGTTTCTGCTTTGCAAGTGATTTTTTTCCCCTAGGAAAAAATTCACTGTAGTGGCCATTTGCAGAAATGACATATCGCTATATACTGGTCGGCAAACAGGTGTTCGCTGACCTGAGCTTTTGATGTCGTAATATAGACCTTAAATCCTTGTACAGCCATATCATATAAAATATCTTTAATATATTCATATTTTGTGTATATATCAAAGTAGTACTGTTATCCATAATATTAGATAATAAAGTTTCCATCATAGTAACATAATCTTCTTGTCACATAATCCCAAATTCATCCCCTTTGTCATCTTTCATAATTCTAAAATTATTAGCTTTTAAATCAGCATTTTTTTTATCCTCTGTCATTAAATTATAAAATTTGGAACATTATTGCTTACTAAAACCATCATGTAAATTCATAATATCATGTTCGCATACTTCATAAAATTATTGTAGTGTACAGCATAAGGGGTATTATAAGTGGATGGCTTTCTCAACTTCTCTTGCTCATAAGCAACATCTTTAAGAATATAACTCAAATTTAATGTCCTACCAAATAATTCTAACTCAGTAATATTATTAGACATGTTTGCTTGTTTGCTCTGTACAAAAGAAAAGTCTGGCTTAACAAATCAGCATGCTCTTTAGGGAAAAAAATACAGCATCAGTTTAATTAAATATAAAATTATCAAAATTTTTATTAATGCTGTTTGATGTATTAAACTTACAGTGAAAATTAAGCTCTGAACTGTCCTTGTCCTCGCTGGAATCCTCAACCCAGAGGTGAAACAAACAAATTACATTTTGTACTCACAAGCTCTCTGTGCTACCCCCTACACTGGACACCTATCACTTAAAAATGGACACGTCTCAAAATGTTACCCTCCAATCAGTTGATAAATGTAAGTAAAATTTTCAGCTGTCCCCTCAACCCTAAAGCTATTAAAGATATTGTTTTTAGATTAGCAATACAGTAGCTGTAGTTGGAGGTATTCATTTAGACAATTATAGACATAATATGATATAAGAAAAAGCCATATTGATGTGATACTTAGAAAAAAAATGTACTCAGTAGAGTACAAAGAATATGCCTGGTTACACCCTTACCTCAACTTCTGCCTTCCTCTGCCTCTTCCCATTGCTCTCCCATGTATGGCATAATTGGTCGAAGCCTGATTGCTAGTAAGCTATAGATTGTCATTGCTCCTGTACGAGTTTTGCCTCAGCATAATTCTTTCTGACTTCCTCACTGTTGGCAAATTTGATGTTGATTCTGAAAAAGTGTCGTTCTCAACAGAAGAGTGTTCCAAAGATGACCGTTCAGTATTGCCAGCACTGTTATCATAGTCTGCAAGTAGTTGATTTTCCTGGCATCAATGATTTTGTTCATTTAAAATGTTTCTAAAAGGAAAATAGTTAAATGGTTAAAGTATTTTTATCTGTATATTTTTGTTTTAATGTTTTATTATGCGTATTTTTTAACAATAAGTAGTTTAGTATGGTGATGCAATAGTCATATGATGTTTGGAGTTAATATTTATTGCAGTGTGTTTAAATGTTTCATTCTGATAAAATCTAAGCTGTTTGTTAGATGAGAGTGCTAAAGTAAATTTCTTGGTGTCGAGTTTGTGAGTGCTGTTTTATTTTGCTGATTCTGTAATTCTTAGTTCAATACATTATAGTAAGTGTTCTTTATATTTACTCACTTAAAAGTTCCTATACTTTACTAGCACTCGCAACACTGGAAGCAAAGATGCAGAATTGGCCAGAAATGTCATGCCAGGTGACAACAGTCTGAAAAAGTATTAAGACACAGATGTAACTGATACACTTTTGTCTGCCTAACTAAGGTACTATATTTTTCAGCTTTAACGGTAAGATAGGTTGATTGTTTATTAGTTTGTTAGTTGTAGCAGAGATGAGGGAAGGTGTACTGCCTTGGTAAACAAACTTAAATAAATAAAATTAAATAAATAAACAATTAAGTAAATAATGTTCTTCCATGTCACAAAAAAGACATACAAAGGACATGCCCATTGTCACTCATAAGCTTTATAAAAGGATTTAATGGAGCATTTCCTGCATATGAGAGTACTATGATTCCCTGGGGCCAGCTTTATAGTACAGAAGAGACATAGTCCTTTGTTAAATAGCCTGTAATCCCAACAGGTTATCCACTCTTAATTCTAGGAGCTAGCCTAACCTCACTGTCAAGCAGTCTTCCATGATGCTTGATGTCTGAAGTGGTGATTGGAATAAGTCTGCCAACTATAGTATAAAAACTGAGCGGATTTTTAGTTCTCTGCAGACATAAAAATCACTACTAGCATGCAGCTTTGTCTGTTCACTAGTTCATCTTCTCTAAGCTGTCCTAATTGCTACTCTTGCCTCTTGCAGAAGGAAATGCTGATGCTAGCAACATATCCTGACCTACAGATTTACCTTGTTGGAAAAAATGCCTGCATGCTCTGAGAATGATGGAGAGGTTCATCTAAATCCGAAGACATCATTTGCTTACTTCACATCTGTTGCCACAGGTACATGCATTCTGCAATATCTCACTAAACGTTTGTGTTATCTGGTGTCAGACAGCATTGTCTAGCTAACACTGAGTAGCATGAAGATATCCCTTCATCCTTTTCTATTTCTCAAATAACTGAATATGTAACACTGTCTGCCATTTTTCAGCAATGACTATATAGCCCTTCTCCCCAGGTCATGCAGCAGGAAGACCTCCTTCCTGATAGCTGAGGACTGAGGGGAAAGAGATTAATTCTCTCAGATCATTCAAGCCATCAGAGAGCAAATTTTACTGTCCTGTCTTCTCTGGGATGCTTCAATCCTAGGAAATTTGACTGGTCTTGAAAAGTGTACTTTGTTACAAATATTATATATATTCATAACTGGCATTACACTCACCAACTGATTCACTGGACACTTTTTTGATAATGCATGCATTACATTTAGAAGCCTAATATCTTACTGAAAATTTTCCTCTGCATTTCATGCATCTTGTATCAGCAGGGTTTACCCCGAGTCACCCTAGAGACATAGAGTGTAATGTGCATAACCAGGTTCCTGATGCTAATTTGTTAGTGCCATAGTTTTGTTGTTGACATTTTCCTTTATAACAGAGTCTTACTGGAGTCTATGAAAGATTACCTCCCCTTCTCTATGTTGTCACACTTCTGGACCACCTGTCCTTGGTCTTATTCACCAGTGCTGTGGGATAAGAAATCGGCTACTAAACTGAGAGGGAAACCATGCTTAACGGTACCTCCTGCTAATTAATTTGCTTACTGTTAGCATCCCATTATATGTATTTCCTCTGAAGAAAATGTCGCTGTTATAGCAAACTGTGCATTTTATATTATGCAACCAGGAAGAATAAATGTAAAATATTTTCTTGATGGTTGCTGTAAGGGCAACTGAAATATTCAACAACTCATCTGACAACAAAGTGCATTATAGGCCTTGTGGAAGTCATGAATGTAGTTAGTTTGTTTACATCCAGTAAAGAAGTACCACATCCCATTTCCCACATTCGCAGATAGTGGGACTTTAAAAGTCCCGTTTTCCACTTTTTGTGCTCTTGAATTGCCGTTGCCGTGGAAAAGTTGAAAAGGTTGAAAAGTTAATAAGGTTAAAATGTCCTGCTTTGCTTGTAATATGAATATGGGTGTGCTGCTTTTACTTGGGCCTGTTTATTGCATCGCTGTGTGGGTAAATTACTCTTAATTGCTGTGTTTTGAGGTAAAAGGAGTCCATGGAGTCTGGTGTACATTGCAGTTTATTTTACTTCTCTTGCAAGAAGTGTTTTTAAAAAGTAAAATGTTTATGGACTTTTTTCCTGTTATTTATTTATTTATTTTTGTGGATGCATGCTCAGAAGTTAATGCAGTGTATCTGAGATTGTGCTAAACCATGTCGTTGTTACAGGGTAGTTTGCTTTTATAAGTAGCAAAGTTTGTATTTTGTGTTTTAGTGGTGTCTTCAATAAACTTACAATGTACTGTTTTCATTATAATCCGATTACGACCAGTGCTGCTGTTGGGCATGTTCATTAACAGATCATTGCGCTGTGTAAATTAGTGCCATACATTTCTTTTAACTGCTGTGGTCAAAAGCTAAATCAGCTCTATGATATCTGCTGTGCATTCTCATTCATTTTAGTCTTTTTTTGGTTCAGTGAAAATGTGGTTAACTTTTTTTTTCTTGAGGGGTGGGGTGAGGTGGGGGGCATGTTCAGTGGTAAAAATAATGCATTACATTTTCTACGAGCTGTGTTAATGTTAGTTTTCAATGGCCAAAATGCCCCCTACATTACCTCATTTACTATTTGACCTTTTTCAAACTGTTTGTAATGTTAACTCTTTTCTGCTCCATTCCTCAGTTCTTTCGCATGCCAATGTTTTTCGAGCCAGTTCTTTTGAGTGCCAATGTTTTTCAAGCCAGTTTTTTCAAGTGCCAGTGTTTTTCAATCCAGTTTTTTTTTGTGCCACTGTTTTTCAAGCCAGTTTTTTTGCATGCCAATGTTTTTCATGCCCATTCTTTCAAGTGCCAATGTTTTTCAAGCTAGTTCTTTCACATGCCATTGTTTTTCAAGCCAATTCTTTTGCATGTCAATGTTTTTCAAGCCAGTTATTTTGCGTGCCAATGTTTTTTGAGCCAGTTCTTTTACGTGCCAATGTTTTTCGAGCCAGTTCTTTCGTGTGCCAATGTTTTTTGAGCCATTTCATTTGTGCTGTCCACCAGTATGTTACTGCACCCTAACACAGTTTTGGTAAATATGTTGCATATCAGGTAAGTACAGATTCAAGCATGAAGAGAGCAGTAGTTTCATCACAGTCAACCAGCAGCAAGAGAATGTGCAAGTGGCAGGACGTTTGGAAAACAGAATTTGACTGGATCGAGAGATGCACTGATGTCAAAGCATTCTGCAGGTACTGGAAGAGAGAATTTCTAGTGACTCATGGTGGAAGAAACGATGTCGCACAACCAGAGGCAACTGAACAACATAAGACTGCTATTCTTCAAGCTAAATCCAGTCACCTGATGACAAAGTGGGCAAGGAACGCAAACCTTGAGGGACCAGAACTTAGGATCATTGCAGCAGAAGCCTGTGAGGTGTTCCATGCTGTTAAGCACAATATTTCCTATAACAGCTTGGACTGTGCAGTAAAGTTGGCCAGCCAGTTGTACAGTGACTCGGACACTGCAAAGAAACTATCTTGTGGAAGAACCAAGGCTGAAGCCATAGTTGAAAATGTTTTGGGACCGCACTCATTGGAATGCCTTCTGCATGACCTTCAAAAACCAGGCACTTCATTTGCAATTTCATCAAATGCTTCCAACAAGGGGAACATAAAATTATTTCCACTTGTTGTGAGGTATTTTTCTAAAGAAGAAGGGGTGGTGAATGGCCTTTTGGACTTCTATGAAGACCCTGATGAATCTGCACAGGCTATTTCACAGAAAATTTCCAACATTATGGAAAGGCACTCCTTGCCCTGGAACAGCATTTCAGCTTATAGGTTCATAGGTTGGTACTGGGCTATCTGCCCGAAGGCATATATTAGCCCAGCCATGTTGTGCGGTATTCACTGCCCCTTTAATAGTTCCCTAGACCCTTGTACTAGCAGCTAGTACCCTTGGCCCCTATCTAGTAGTGCTGTTGGTGTGATCCCTGGTGTGAACTTTCTGTTACCCATCCACTCATCAAGGTTCCTCTTGAAGAGTGATAGTGAGGGGCTCTGTCTTATGTAGATCATGACCCTGTTCCATAGTAGAGGAAGTCTCTGCGAAGGGAATCTATCCCTCCAGCATGTTCTATTCATTGTTGTGTTGAGGTTTATATCCCTAGAGTGTGTAGCTTGAGTAGATTTGGTTTTGCTAAGATAGAGCATGTTCAACAATTCTGGGTTGGACATGGCTCTGTACGTTAGACAGAGATCACCTTTGAGAAAGCGGTATGCAACAGAGAACAGTCTTAGCTTTTTCAATCATGCTGCATAGGGCAACTGTTTGAGGCCAGTAATCCTCTTGGTTAGGTACCTCTGTGGTCTCTCCAGCTGGTGGAGATGTCTAGCCAGGTACATTCCAATTGGTGCATTGTACTCAATAATGGGTCTGATGAGGGAAGAGTAGAGGGGCACCATTACATCCTTAGATCTTGATGCGAAACCTTTCGTGATCAGATGGGTCACATAGAAGGATTTTCTAACCACTTTGGCAACATGGTTATCAAAGGAAAGCTGACTATCTACTTGGGTCCCTAGATCCCTTATTTCTTCTTCAGATTTCAGGGGATTACCTCCTATGTTGTAGTTTATGGGTACTCTGTTTTTTCCAAAGGGGATTACTACACATTTTTTTGCATTTAGCTTGAGACCATGGCTTTGACACCATGCATCAGTCTCATTTAGGCCCTTCTGGAGGATCTCCATGTCGGCCAGAGACTCTATTATAGCACCAGGTTTGCAGTCGTCTGCAAATTTAGTCAGCCACAGCCCTTCTGTGCTTGCCTGTACTTCTGAGAAGTATATGCCAAACAGGAGGGGCCCCAGGACAGAGCCCTGAGGCACACCACTCGTTACTGGTCTGGATTCGGACATAGCTCACACTACTCTTACTTTATGGGATCTGCCTGAGAGCCAGTTTGCGATCCATCTTGTGACGTAAGGGTTTATGCCCAGGCTGGTGAGCTTATCAATAATACCTGAATGGGGAATGGTGTCAAATGCTTTAGCAAGGTCAAGGCTGATAATACCAGTGTGAACTATGGGAAGAAATATGGTGTTTATACCAGATTAAAAGAAAAGTGACCAGGACTCCAGAAGACTAACTGTGTTGCCCACATCATTCACAATGCAGCCAAAAAAGCTGCAGTACAACTACCGTACGATGTGGAAGTATTTGTGATGAAACATTTCAGCCATTTCTCAGGTTCTGCCACAAGGACCAGAGACTTGAAAGACTTCTTTGAGTTTTGTGGCATGGAATTTGAGAGTCTGTTAAGACATGTGCCAACAAGGTGGCTGTCACTACTCCCAGCCATTGAAAGAGTAGTGAAAAAGCTCCCAGTGCTCCAGTCCTATTTCCTCTCCCAGGGAGAAGAGGAGACCCCCCAGCAGATATGGCAGTACTTTTCAGCTAATGAGCATGGTGAGAATGAATCGCCTATGCTGCCCCAGTACTATTTGCACTTTCTCTGTGCTGTTCTTGTTGATTTTAATGAACATATAAGTACATTAGAAAAATCAGCACTTACTGCCATGGAACCTTTTTGTGTAATGGTCTCTCTGAAGCAAAAACTGCAGGCAAGAGCTGAAGGTGCTTTCTTTGGAGGGAAACTTAGGGCATTTATGAACACATTAGACAGCACTTCTGCTAACAAACTGAAAAGAGACTTCATTGTGTTCTTGGAGACAGCAGTGAAGTACCTGGAACAGTGGTTTGATTATACTGAAAGCATCTACTTGTTTACACTATCTAAATTATCTCTAAACGAGCCCTTTGCTTTCAGTGACTTACTTAATGTGACCACTGCCCTGAGTCTGCAGGATGTAGATGAAGACTATATTTTTAGGGACTACTTGGCAATTAGGCCCTTTCTCGAACAGTTATGTAACACAAGCCTGACCCCAGGAGAGAAGTGGCTGAAGCTTTTCAAAGAAGGGCCTGAACTGACTACACTATATCCGGTAATTGCTAGGGTTTTATCTATACCGACCTCAAACGCATTTGCAGAAAGAGTTTTTTCTTTGATGAAAGGTAAATGGACAGATGTGCGAAACCGATGTAGTGTAGACTTGTTAAAAGCTGAACTAATGATGACTGTAAATTACCGGATGAAATGTTGTGACTTTTACTCAAATATTGTTTCAAATCAGGCCCTTCTTCAAGCCATAAAATCAAATTCAAAATACACTTTAAAAAAAAAAGTGATTTAGTGTTCTAGTGTGCAGTATAAAGTACTAGGGTGCAGTTTGTAATTTTGTGTTTTTCTTTGCTTTAGCTTTAATTTGCTAGTGTGCAGTATGTAGTACTAGGGTACAGTATATAGTTTTGTGTTTTTTCTTTGATTTAGCTTTAATTGACAATAAAAAGTCTTAATTTTACACTTGGCTTGTATGTGGTATGTAGATTTTTTTAAGTTTTCTTTCTGAATAGTCATGGTTGGTTTATGAATTTTTTAACTTTTTAAATAAAGAAGTGTCTGTTTAATGAGTAGTGTGTTTTTTTTTTATTCCTTTAAAATTTATTTACTGTTACAACTGAGTAATGTGTGTTTTTGCAGTAATAGTTCACTTTATTTTAAATGGTTTGAGTTTTCAGTATGCTGTAATGTCACAATGCTGTATCCATAACTGTAATACTGCATCTCCTTTAACACCTCTGGTGATGTCATGGTGGGGGTGTGGCCAGTGTCATATTGGTCACACACCCTGTCCTATTGGCCACACCCCCATGTCCCACTTTGGCCTTGTTAAAAAGTGGTAACCCTAATCCAGACCTTTTTTTTGGGGGGGGGGGGTCTGGCTTCTTTAACTAAGTGACTTACCAAATAAGCATAATAAGTATTATTAGAAAGGTCCTGCAGCAGATAAATGAATCACTATTTGTCACTTATTATTCATACTTTCATGTTTATGTTCATATTTTCATACCTGAGAGCCCTATGTGGTATTGAGAGGTATGGCGTGATATACCATGGCAAGAGACAGGAAAAGTCATTGCCCATGTCCTTTTATACCATACTGTACCTGAGATATTGCAAGTTTGTTATTAATTATGAAAATAAATAATATTTCCATATGTACTCAGTACTTCAAAAAACAAGTGACTTATAAACTGTCATATGTCATCAAGTGAAACCTCACGTTTTTGATGAAAACTGTCTTTGAAATTTGAACAGCTAAGTTTCACATCTTGAAGAATATCTAGTGTTATTTATATTGATAATTATATAATTAAGCACGTGTTTCTGTAAATATCTCAATAAACATGCAATCATAGAGGAATTTCTTCTTGCCATATGAAAGCTTATGTCTGGTTAACAGAACTATTCTAACAATACATGTCCATGTTGTACAGTTTCCAAGACATGACCGTTTGTTTGTGAAAGTATTGCAAAAATATAATTTTGGGTTTGTGTGCTTTATAATATATTATAGTATTTATGGAGAGACTATAAATCCACTGACTATTATCACTGTAAAAACATTTCCTACTGATAATGTTACCATCTGTACTGTTTTAATACATTTTATTGTTCACAAAATGTTTTACCTTTGTTTATCTTATGCTTTTTAAGTTTATTTTACAGGAAATGCTCTGGAATGCATGATACATCTTGGCTGCTAGAGGTGTGACATTCCACACCACATAGGTGTTAATGTGTTAAATGATATTAGCAATGCACAAATATTCTTAATGATGTTTGAAAGAATGATGAAAGGATGTCAGTGACCCAAAAGACAAATGAATGGTATGCATTGCCTCATTTTTAACTTTGAATACTTTACAAGTACATGGAATTATTCCAGTGACTGATGCTAGCACATGCAAAGTAATAAAAAAATACAGTATTGGAACAGTATAATATAAATGTGCCAACAGACGTTTCTCTAGATTTGCATCTCAGCATACTATTAGACAATTATAACAGAAATGTGTGTACAGAGGTTCAACCAGATTGTGTATCAGCCTGATGCAACACCCAGCTCAATGATCACACAGATGGAGGAAACCTTCTGCAGGTGGATTTTGCTGGAGGGTAAAACTGAGCAGGAAGAGTATCTGAATATTCTACTAGGGTCTATTTGTAGATGTATGAAAGGATAACAAATGCACATGCCATATACTAGCTATGTGATTTAATGATTATCTTGCAGCAAACTGGAATGTCCCAGTTTTGCTTCAGTGAATGTTACAACTTCCTGTATCTTAGAAACTCCAGAGTCCTGAAATGTTGCAGATTCCATCTGCGCAAAAATCAGTATACCAGTGACTTTCTGTGACCCTTTCAGGAATGGCCCTACAAATCATACCCCTGAACACAGTATTCCCATGGTATTTAGCCTTAAGAGCATATGACAGCTGCCTTGAGATTTGACCAGTGCCTGCCACATCCAAATAAAGCTGACACTGTACTGCTGAAGTTCAAAGCTATAAAACTGGCTTCCCAGGATTTTAAACATGTCACTCTCAGTCCATTGCCTTTTAGTGCTACCTTATCAGCAGTAACTGTGTCTTGTCTAATGCTGTTGTATTCACACACAGAAACATACACACACAAATTTTCAGAAGGAGCTTATGATACCTTTTCAGTGTCATTACTATGGTCTCCCTGAAAAGTACTCAGTAAATCTATTCAAAGTAGGTTTGGGAATGTCTCTATTAATGTATTCCTCTACTCTTCCTCATAAGTATTCAGTTTATATCTTCTGAATAATGATCTTTGCTGCAAGTTTACTGAGAAAACAACTATATGTTTTGAACAGCTTTCCACAACCTCTATGATGTATTTCAAATTTGAGAAGAAGGACACTTAGCTCAGCAGTGTTCTTAAAAGTGGGGAGGGTTCAGACATTAATGATGACAGAAGAGAAGACATCATTTCCTAAATTCAAGTATTAGTGGGCAATGTGGCATAGAGGGCTAAAGCCCTGAGTATGACCCAGATAGCCTGAGTCCAGTTTCTTGAGTGACAGAAGAGCTGGAAAAGAAGGGTAAGCTTGCTTACCTACACTCTGAGAAGGATTGATGGTCCAGTGGCTGTTCTGGCTTGCATTGGCTTGTGGAAGAAACCACCATAACCATTGCTGTGGGCTTGGCTTCCATAGCCAGTGATGGCATCCCTCAACAGTATGTGTGTGAGAACACTCACATGCATGAGGAGGGCATAACAGGTCCTCTCAGTGATGTAGGTGCTCATGTCAGCCGCCAAGAGGGGTGAGATTAGGACCTAATCAACCTCCATTCTCCCATGATTATGGCTTTTAAATGATATCCTATGTAATCAGCTGCTGCAGAATGAGAAATGAATAGGCTGACCGACTGCAGAAGGCTGTTGATCAGCATACTGAGGGGGGCAAAAAGTGTAAAAATATGTCAATGGGCAAGAATTGGGTAACAAATATAGATCCTGGTAGTACACAAATGATTATTATAAACTTAACATCTAGGTTTTTAAAGCATTTAGTAAAGTTAATATTAAATATTTACTGGGTGAGATGATGTACATGTTAATTCAAACATGTTCAGGCATTATCAGAGCAAGAGCATGCTATAAACTTATCACAAATATTACATGTTTTAAATGGTTGAAACAGAGTGACTTGAATGTTAGCCAAGGTATTTTTTTTTCTATTGATGATATGTTTTTCAAATATAATCACAGTAAGCATGTTAGCACACAATACAGTCATATAAAACAGTTGCATACATCTAATGGGCTGTGAAACATTAGGTACACATAGAGTTAAGAATTAGTCTAACACTGAATTGTAGTTTGAGGAAATTAACTTATACCAGAAATGGCAGAGTACAATAAATGCAATTAAATATTAACTGACTAAGTTAACCAAAGCAATTTGCAACAAATAGAATGAAATCCAACTTGAGTATAAATTTCTTAGGTATTAAGCCGACTTTAAACCTTTTAAGGGACAAGTAAAGAATTATAGCTTGCCACTGTGTTTCCCAAACCCTCTGTATGGAGCAGAAAAAGGTCACAAAATACATTATAACAGACAGTGAGATGTATATTAAGAAGCTCTCATATTGGCAAGGAGAACCCCAAATGTCATCCAGGAAAGTCTCCTGGCACTCGGTGTTCTATCATTTGAGTATATTTAACAACTGAATTGCTGAACTAGCCTCAGGATAGACACTGCCTCTTTCCCATTCTCCAAACACAGTTACAAACTGCAGTATTTCATGAACCTCTTCTAAAGTAACAAATGTTGGTGAGTATTTATTTATTTATTTTTATTTTGCATTTCTTAACCGGGTTGGTCCAGCTGGGTAAGAATTTATCCTTTTTCAGTGGAGACCCGAGGGGAAAAGCCCCAAACAGACATACAAGTAGAGACAAGTTTACAATAATACAGAGCAAAACAATGTCATCAATACAATGGATAAGAAAAAAAATAATGTATTCAATGGAATTAAACATAGCTATATACAAAAATATAAAAATAAGGGTGTAAAAGGAAAAACAACGATAATAAATCAAGAGGAATGCAGTAAGGGAATTAAGGTTTAAAAAATCATTTGAAAATAATATGGCATTATCAGATTAGTGGCTAGAAGGAGACATTGTGTATGTGCAGGGGGCTCAGATCTGAGGATGAAACTAGTGCAGGAGTAAAAAAAAGAGAAACATGTATGTATAAGGGGCCTCAGATCAGAGGAAGAGATGGTGCAGAAGAAGAAAGAAGTAGAGGAGAGATGTAGTGAGATAGAGGAAGGGTGTAGAAGGGAGAGCATATAGACATAGTAAGTTACAAAAATAGGAAAGGTCTTATAGATCAGACGTAGTGGTAAAGTGGGTATAGGGAGAGGGAGGGGTTATCCTATCTTCTAGCCACATTAATTTATAACTGATAATATTTACTTGCTGTTTGAGGAAACATCTTGCTTACAAGAATGCCATGCTGGGTGCCTCTTTTCTTTTTCCCACTGCAATTATTGACTGCAGTATGGCATAAAATATTTTTAAACTTTTAAAATGTAGATGAATTCTCACTGACTTTTAATATTTTAAGTTGTACTTCAGTACATTAACTTACTGCATAAAAGAACCTCTGAATGCAAGAACACTCCAGTTATTGTTCTTGGAAAGCCAGCCTGGGGAAATCAATGTCACATTTGGCTGTGGTTTATACTGTACTCACCCAACCACAATTTCCAGACCCGTATCATTAAATTTATACTCTTAAAGATATACTCACATATTGCGCTCAACCATTCAAATAATCCCAATGTTTTTAACTCACTCCAATTCAAGCTAACATCAGTACACCTTGTCCTGTCACAATGCTGTTCCTACCCATGCAAGATCGTAATACCTTCTGCTAACAAAAAGTTTCTTTAGAGGAACTATAAAGTTGCTTGTTGCATCTAAACATGAAGTTATCTCCGTGCACACACACAATTAGTATTTGTTAGTATATACATCACACTTATTTAATTCATAATTCTTTTTTAATCAAATTTCTTTTTATTAAATATTTTTTCACAAAATGTGCAGAAGAAGATAAACAAGACATATACATGTAGTACAGTTGATGTTACAGAATGCATACCAAAAGCAAATAATAATAGTTAATGCACACTTTACCAATTAACATTCAAATTAGGTAGAATTAGAATTTTGTGTTATGAGGATATGGTTATATTATGAGTTAGTCCAAGAACGTTTATCATATAGCAGTTCTCTTGTACATTATTTTACAACTGCGAGCAACACTAGTGGTATAACATTACCCTATAGAATGATAACAATTTACTCTACGATACCTTATATACACATATAAAAATATGTCACCTTAATTATTCTGGTTACTAATCTCAACTAAGTGATGTGCTTACTATCATTATATAATTAGCATTTAACTTACTGTTTATGATAGAATATCAATTAATACTTTGCAGTACCTCTGATAGTAGGTTTGGTTCTTCTGACTTTTTGTATAAAGCTTCTTGGCCAATATATGTTTTTTCACCATGCTTTTATATTCTGACCAGTTTAGTCTTGATCTGTCTGTCCAGTTTGTTGCCTTGTAAGCTTTTAATAGGGTGCATAGTGTTATTATAATATGGTTAGAGAAATTATTATTACTTTTGAATATATGCAGTATAGCTGTCTCCCATGACAATGTGAATTTTGAATAGCTTGAGTTCTATAAAAGGAATCTTAGTGAGCACCATAGTTTATAAACTGTTTTGCAGCTCCAAAAGGCATGGAGAACATCTGCCTCTTTATTAGGACAAAAGGAGCAATAGGGTGACTTAATTCACAATTCTTGAACCAGCTAGCTTTACTTTATTAGTCAAATACACACTGCCTTAAAGTTATTTGTTATTTTTTAAGTGCTCTGCTTTTGTTTTGCGTGTGTTAACAATAGCAGTAAGACTTACCACGGTGGCAACTGTTATGTGTGTTTTCTTTGGTGGAATTATTTCCCAGTTGAAACAGTCAAGATGTTGCTTCTGTTGATATTCTGAAACTTATTTTTTCTGAGAGTCCACCGCCAGCATGATGTCATGTTGGGTTAACAGAGTACAGCTGGATATACTGAAGCACGGCAGGCCTTTTTTCAGATACTGGCTCTTATTTTTCTCCAGGCTTCAACTGTGACAAGATTAAAACACTGTAAATGCACATTCAGTTTTGTAATCTAATCAATATTGCACTGGGTGTTTTACTATTTTGTATGGCACTACTTTTCAAGGAGCTGAAAACTATAGACTTACTAGTGTCAAAAACTTCAGAAACCATCGAGTCTATCAAGAAGGATTTATTGTTTGACAATTTCAATCTACAATATTCAGAGGTTTTTAAAAAGGCAGATAAACTTGTTGAGATTAATAAAATGTGAAAAATGAAAAAAAAAATGGACAGGGATATAAGAGAATATAAGAACTTTGAAGCATATTCTTCACCATCATCTAAAAATAATATCCCACATTGTAAAAGTTTTCAATCAAATAATGTGAATAATAGCAACAGTGACACTAAAGACCATTTAAAACTGGACAGTTATCAGCTACCTCCATAATGTTTGGAGCGAATAGCCAAGCAGAGCAATAGCAGGTCTGGGAGTTCTATTTCACAGACAACATACAGATCCATTACACACACTCCCAGAAATTGACAGAGGGGTAAAGAATTAAAACAGAAACTGATGATAGGATATCAGCAACATCACTATTAGATATTAGCACAACTATTCAGTTTCAGCTTGAAAATGTAAATATCTATAAAAATTAGAGGAAAGAATCTATAACATCATCCCATCAACAACTGATAGACACAGGTAATGTGGTTGCTACTAAAAATAATTTTAAGATTTTTAACTCCTTGAGTAATATTCATGATGGTTATTTTGCCCTATTGTCTCATAGATTAAACTATGTCCTTGCAGGTGGAAATGATATTACAGACCATGCACTGAATCCAAAATATTTTGTAGGTAATCTGAATTTTAAATTGCTGTTGGCAAATCAATCAGCTGCACATAGTACAACTTTAATGAGGAAAAGTACATGCAGTCCTCCTTTATACATTGTATTAGGGTTATTTGAAGGAATAGTTGAAGAGGATACAAGAGAAATGTATGTCAGCACTAATAACATAGATATAACAAGCTGACAAAAGACGTATATGATTTGTTAAAGGAGTTATCTAATAAAGGTTCAATAAAAATTAATGAAACCAGATAAAAGATGAGGTATGGTCATTATGGGCGCAATTAGTTAAGTTAACAAACTGTATTAGTTTTTAAATGATACTAACACTTATGCAGAGGCTTCTATCAATGAAATACACACTTCGTACAGTAATGTTAATCTGATACTTGATAAATGATTGCAGCAAAAAGTGAATTTCTCAGAAAACCTTAATGTTTTTAATGGTCTTAAAACATAGAGTGCCAACCATATCTGGTATGCTCAAAGTACATAAATGTCTGAAAGATCCCCCATTATGACCTGTAGTTCATGTATGGGGTCAGCAACACAAACCTTGGCAATTGTTGTGAATTATGGCATAAAACCAATTTTAGGGGATTTGTTTATTTATTAAGATATTTATGAAACTTTCTTAGTAAAACTTAGCAGCAGTTTTATAGAGAGAAAGATATATTTGTTACACTATATGTTGGTTTATTTTCTTCTGTACCACACTCTGTACCAATTGAATAGTTCAGACAGATGTTATCTACTTGTGAATCCATAAATAATAGTGAGTTAAGTGTTATATGCAATTTTATGGATTTGGCATTACATAACAACTTTATTTAGAAGGAGAATATTATTGCCAGGTTAGGGTTGCGGTAATGGGCATAACATGTTCATTGCGCAACAGAAACCTCATGATGGCAAAATAGGAGGGGCAGTATATTTTTAGTTCTGAGTATGTCACTTGTTGGAATATATATTTTTGCTTCTTAGATAATTTATTCCCTTTTTGGACTGGTACTCTGGACAAACTAATATAATTTATTGCATACTTGAACACTACAACTGTATTTCTTAGGTTTACATCACATATTTTGATGGCAAAGTCAAGTTTGTTAGGTATATTTTTGTTTAAAGATTTAATTCATTATTTAATTCAGTTCTACAATACAATGAAAGCCAACATATCATAATATTTAATTATATTATCAAAACAGTCATTCATTTCATCAGTAAAAAAATGTCCTTTAGAAGGATAATTTATGTGCTTGGCCAGGATGACCTCACATTGGCAATTTTCTATCTCTGTCAGATAAACTTATAGAAATGTTTTTAGATAAGGGTTATTCTGAAGACTTGTTATAAAATATATATGACAAAGTGTTCTGCTAGAGATGTGAAGGAATAAATTCCCAACTATTGGATTTCAATAGTATAGTACCCATTATCTGAGGAAAAATCAAGAAATACGGGTGCAAAGATTTTAAGATACAACAGTAACAGTAAGAATATCAGGGATAGTATTAATAAACCTAGGTTAATTTTTCAATAATTTTTCAGATATTGCTTCATATTTTGATAAACCACGTCATTTAATTATAAAAGGACATACAATATTAAAACTATGTTAGAAAGGAAAATAGTGTTAAATGGTGGACTGTATTTATGGGTACCAACAAGTGTAGGGCGTACAAACAGTGGAAGTACATTTTTCAAGGACTGGTGGTATTTATAGATGGCTATGGCAGGTTACAAATAAAAGTGTCCTTTATTTGTAATACCAGTGACATTGATTTAGCCAAATATAAAATCTGCCCAGCTTTTTTATGAAGGTAAAACTAAGCAATATTTTAAGAAGCTAATATATGAGCATATATATATATATATATATATATATATATATATATATATATATATATATATATGATATTAGCAGAAAGGTTAACAATGCTTTGCATAAACATATGACAAAATGTCAGGATTTTCAGATGTTTCAATTTTTGTGCATAGAAAATATAGAAATGGATCCTGTTGGAGGTGTCTGGAAGAGAAACTGTAACTGAGTGAGCAGAATTGACAAATTAGTTAAGGCTAGGATGTATCTTGGGCATTAATGAAAGGGTTTCTGTTAGTAGAAAATTCCACTAAAATTATAGTTTAATATTTTGTTTTAATTCATTAGTCATGAAAATATTATTGGTGTAATTAAGATTTTCAAGAACAGATATTTTTCTTAATTTTTATTTTTTAAAATAGTTTTATATATTTATGCATAAAATATTTTTCTAAGTTATTTATGAAAAATACACATTAGAATAGAATACATTTCATTAATCATCAGTATAAATCTAGTTGATGTAACAAGTTTGCAGATTTTGATAAAGGCAAGCTAATTATGAAATGGTTTAATTTGTAGACTGTGAATTGTGCTATCAAATATTACTGCATATCACTGAGGGCTGGTTGCTCCTTCTGATTTTAATTTAGATTTTGATTTCCATTTTATAATAATTGCCTTTTTAGCAGTCAGAAGTACTACAGTTAGTAAGACTTTACCATGTAAAGACAATTCAAATCCTATATTTCAACTCAGGATATAATAATTAGAACTTTATAGAACTTTATAGAACATTTTTGAAATCTGCCAAGTCTTTACATTCTCAGCATCATGTTCCCAATTATCTTTGTCTTTCTCATCACATTTCCAGCAATTGCTGTCTAATGGAGAAAAATTCCCTGACATCTGCAAAGGGTATAAAATATCCTGCAAATGATTTCATGCAAAATGCTAAACCTTCTAGACTTTTCTGCACGCACGAGAGCCATATAGATGTCTTCCCACTGTTCCTCTGTATACTGCCTTTCTGTTCTGTCTTCCCTATCTTTTCTAACCCCTTTTTATGGATTCTTGTAGTTTTAATGCAATACTTTATGTGCCTTTCTAGTTATCCATTTTTTAACAGCAGCTTATGCTCTCAACGTGACTAAAAATTCAACTGGAGCTGTTCTTTCACTTAGCTCTCCTATATCCATTTCTCTTTGCCTGTACTCTGATATCAGTCCCTGGTAAGGGCTCTAACCTACAGTCCAAACTTCTGCTTGGGCTCATCCCAGTCTATTACCTTTCCGTCCATAGTGACTTGTTCCCAATACTTTGGTTCCTTTGCTAATTTACTTGAATACATTTCTGTCCCTTTATATATTTTCTATGCTCCTATATGCAGTCATTCCAATTGGAAAATCTTGTTTCTCCATTCCCATTTTGGTTTAGTTCTTAGAATACTACTGGTTAGTTTATACGCTGTATATCCTGCATTCAGAATCCTACTCCCCTTATTTCTTGACCCCCCCCATTTCATTATCATGTCTTTCAACTTTAATGTGTAACTGTCTTGTGTTATGTATATAAGCTTTAAGTGTGTAGCTCTAAAATATCCCTTCAAATTAGGTAGTCTTAAACTACCTTGATCTATGGGGAGAAACAATTTATTCTACTTAAACATTGCCCTGTTCCCCTCCCAAAATAAATTCTTTAAACTCTTTATTACTTATGGTTCACATCTTCTCCACTGGTTGATAAGAATGTGCCTGACATGTATACAAAACTAAATGGGCTAGAATCATTTTCACTACTTGTATTTTACTATCCATATCCATAATCAAGAGCATCCAACATTTCAGTGTTTGTATTATCTTTTGTTTAGTTTCTTCCCACATACGCTTAGCTTCCGTAATTGATGCTTTTTGATCCATGCACCAAAATATTTCATCATATTATATTGTCCTAGATATGGACATTGCTGAACCAATTCATCTATGTGTAGATAGTTTACCACTACAGCCTTCATTTTATCTTTAGTTATTTTATATCATAAGACGACTTGAACACATTTCAAAATGCTCCACAAAACGTGCATGTCTTTTTCCTGGATTTACCAAGTACAAAATATCATCTGTGAATAAGACTAACTTTTCTTGATTACCATGCCAGTTATTTCATTGTATTTTTTAGTCTTTTATTCTCTTTGCCAATTGCTTGCAGTATAAAGCAAATTACAAAGTGAAAGAGGACACCCCTGCCTGATTCCTCTGTTCAAAAACAGTTTTTCAGAGATGAGCCCTTCCACCTTAATTCTTGCTTCTGATCTTTCATATATTCTCTTAATTAACTCAATTATGCTATCAGGAAGTATAAATGTAACGATTGCCCTAATCATAAAATCTCAGCTGATCCTATTAAATGCCTTATTTGCATCAATAACCACCAAAATTAGTTAGTTTTCTTCCACTTTGCTTCCCTCTGGATTATCATTGTTCTATTTATATTGTCAAATGTTCACATCCCTTTCACAAAATCACTTTAATACATATCTATCAATTTTGGCAACACTGCTGCCATTCATTTAGCTAATATAGGCATAAACACTTTATAATCATGGTTTAACACTGAATTGGCCTAAATGAAGCAGGGTATAAGGGTATCTTTACCTACTTTGGGTAATACAGCCACCATAGCTTTCTTCCAAGATGACAGTACTTCCTTCTTTTTGAAATATTGTTAAACTAATCATTCCAGGTATGTAATACTTTCTTCTGTCCTAACTTCTAGAGTTCCACAGGAATGCCATTTGTTCTTGGAGACTTCACTGTTGAATTATAATACATCATCATTTTATACTTTCCTTTCCTATCATAGTTTTTAATTCTTGGGTTTCAACTTCCTCTAACCTTAGCATAATTAAGTCTTCCATAAATATTTCCATTTGTGTTTTTTCTTGGTTTCCCCTTTCCTCTGATTAACTTTTCATAGGCATTCCAAACACTTCTAATACCTTTATTGGATCCATACATCTTATAAAATTAGAAAATTGCTAGAACAAGAGGTTTTGTGTTACTATGCACTTTCAGAATGGTATGAAGCCTGAAGCTCAAATGTCTGCTATTATCTAGTGAATTCAATACTCACTGATTTGACTGAAAAATCACAAATTTTATGAAGAACAGACCAAAATTATGAGACAGAAATTGGGACAGTTGAGAGGCATTATTGGCTCTTTGGTTAGTTTTCTTGTCATAGGCTCCCTAGGTTTGGCAACAACAGTTTCTACTTTCAGTTGCCTAAGATGTTGTGTTAAGAGTTTTGTGTTCTGAATTTGTTATTAAAAAGTACTTGGTTAACAGCAACTTTTATGTAGTTGTGCATATTGTCTAAATAGTCCCTTATTTTCCCATTATCACTCAACGATTGCATCTCTTCTTGTTCTGCGAGATTCCCCTTCTTTGAATGCTTTAACATTTGAAAACCACTTTAAGCAATTTATATTACGTCTTTCCCAGTATAGCTTTCTCTCTTATTTCTGACATATTTTAAACTCTGTTTTCATTTTATTCCACTCCCTAGTTATCCTGTCTAAAGAAGTTTGCATATTGCCCCTGGAGACTTATTTTTTAAACAAAAACATCTTTCTTGAGTTATCACTTATAACATAGACAATCATCCATTTGTATAAATGAAAACAAACCATACTGACATATTTTCAATTTCAAAGATTATACATCACATATAATCTTCTGCACAGTCATTGTGAATTGAAAATTACATAGCTCATTCAATTCTTATCTTCCTTTAAACCTCACTCCTCTTCCAAAACATTCTGCATGCATTGTTCCCACAATTCCCATTTTTTCATATGTAATTTGCTCCTATCCTTTTCTAGAGATTCCACTGCTATTTCATTTATCTGTGTCAATATATTTACTATTTCTAATATGGTTAATTTAGAATTTCCATTTTCTAGTAATTGTTTTTTTTTTTTTTTTTAACTCAGCAATTGTCTCGACAATTCAGATCCTGTATCGCAGCTCAAAAATGATTTCCTTAGTAGCATCAATTTGCTCATCCAGTATTTCTGACAGAGTAGCCTTCAGGGAATTCTTAAAAGTCTGACAACTCATTACACTCCCTAAAATATGTTCCCAATTACCCCTTTCTTCCACACACACAAGAAAAAATCCTAAATTGATTCCTATAGTTAGCATGCAATATTTTATATGTCCTACTAATTATCCCTTTTTAAACATCAGCTTCTGTTCTAGATTCAACTAAAAACTCCACCAATGCTGGTCTTTCACTTAGGCTCCCCTAGTCCTTTCTCTTTGCCTATACTCTGATATCAATCTTTGATAGGGAAAGCAGTCTCTAGCCTGCAGTCCAAATGTATTCTTGGCCTCTTCCCATTCTATTATCTTTCACTCACTAATTATTTGCTTCCAATACCTTGGTTCCTATGCCAGTTTTCTCCAGTAAATTCCACCCCACTTTTGCCTAATTTTTTTGTACCCTAATTGCAGTCGGTTTACCTTTAGATGTGCGTATTGTACACAGGCGACTGTCAAATGTTCGAAAGACAGTTTTCAAGTTCTGAAAACTTCGAACGGAAGAAGGTTCGTATGTGCAATGAGCAAATGCACAGTGAGAGTCGCTCATTGCACATTTGACATTTAGGGGCAGAGCGCACTATAGTGGGGAGTTGGAAATGGTTCCATTCCCCACTGTAGTGCGATCTCGGAGTTAGAATAATAAAGAAGGGGGTGTGGGGGATGCAGCCCCCCACATGGGGAGTGCAGGGGGGCTTGCCCCCCATTATTACATGGCATATACTTTTGTTGTCGACATTCATGTTCGAAAAACAGCGAATCGGCTGTTCGATTTGCTGCTTTTCGAACATTAGAAACTGTCTCTTTTTCCAGTTTCATTTTTACGATGCGAGGATATGACTACTCTTACAAGCGTGATTCGAGGTTTTAAAGGTAAAACTTGCAGTCATCCCTATTAGCAGAATTGTCTCTCTCTCCATTCCAATATTGGCTAAGGTCTCAGAATATTTCTTCTACTTTATGAATATAACATTCTGTATGGCTATTGCTATCTTCCTTAAGGATCTACATCCAAAATCCCAGTCTGTCCTTATTTCTTGAGCTTCCCCATGTTTTGTCATCATCCCTTTCCACTTTGAATTATAGTTTGTGCTTGTGGTATGCATAGGAGCCTTAACCATGTAGTTCAGAAATATCCTTTCAAATCATGTAATATCAAACCACTTTGTTCTGTTGGAAGAATCAACGTATCCCACTTGACTCTTGCCCGCTTTCCCTCCCAGATAAAATCCTTCAACTATTTATTAATACTATCCATAGCTTCTCCTCTAGATCTAAAAACATTTTCACTGCTTGTATCTTGCTATCCATACCCATAAAACAGAGCTTCCAATTTCTCAGTTTTTGTACTAACATTTGTTTAGTCCCTTCTCACATATCCTTACCAGCCATAACAGAATCCTTTTTAACCCATACTCCTAAGTATTTTATTTTATCATGTCCCCATAAATATGGATATTGCTAAACACATTCTTGTGTGGTTACATAGTTTACAGCTATTGCGTTTGTTTCATCTTCATTCATTTTGTATCACAAAAAGACTTGGTACTATCTCAGAATGTTCCACAGCACTAAAATGTCCTTTTATGGTTTTATCGGGTACAAAATAAGATCATCTACAAATAAAGCCAACTTTTCTTAATTACCATACCAATTATATCCTTCAATTACTGAGTCCTTATTTTATTTGCTAGTGTTTTTAAAACAATGCAAATAACAAAGGGGAAAGGCAATGCCTGGTTCCTCTGCTCAAACAGAACTTGTCAGAGAGAAACCCCTCTTTTGAATATTGCCTCTTATCCCTCATATAGCCTCCTAATTCACCTTATTATTGTGTCAGGGAATGCAAATACCTCCATTGCTCCACTCATAAAATCCCAGCTTATTCTGTCTAATGCTTTCTCTGCATCAAGACCCACCAACAACAGTGATATTATCTTATATCTTCACCTCTGGATCATCATTGTTCAATTAATGTTGTCAAATGTTTGCCTCCCTTCCACAAAACCACATTGATTATTATATATCATACCTTTGGGCATTTCAGACGTTATAATCATGGTTTAGAGCTGAAATGGGCCTATATGAAGCTGTATCTGATGGGTCTTTACTATCTTTAAGTATTACAGCCACTACAGCTTTCTTCCAGGATGTGGGTGCTTCTTCTTTTAAAATACGGTTAAACAAAACTTTCCAGATCTTTATCACTTTCTTCCCTCCTAGCTTCCAAACTTCCACAGGAATACAATCCATTCATGGAGCCATTCCTGTAGATTGGTTATATATCACCATTTTTATTTCATCTCTTCCCATCCTAACTGTTAATAATTGGGCCTCATCCACCTCTAACCTCGACATAGTTAATTCTTCCATAAATATTTCCATCTGTACTTTTTCTTGATTTCCACATTTCTCTGCTTTATACAGATTTTCATAAAAGGTCTGAAATATTTCTAACTGCAGGATCTCTGGTTATTTTCTTTGTTATAGACTATCTATGCTTTGCAACAGCCCTTTCTACTTCTGTTACCTGAGCCATCATGCTAAAAGATTTTGAGTTCTGGACCATTATCAAAACAACAACAACAAAAAAGCTGTTGCTTAACAGCAATCTTTCTAAACTCACTCATATTATCTAGGTAGTCCCTTATTTTCTCTTCATCACTCTCCAATTGCACCTCTTGTTCTGTATGCTTCCACTTATTATACAATAATTTAACCTTTGCCAGTCCCTCAAAATAATTCTTGTTACTCCTTAACCACATATATTTTTCTTTTATTTATACCCTATTTTAAACTCCACTTTCATTTTATCTTACTCCCTAGCTATATTTTGTGAAGGAATTTCTATCTTCCCTAATAACGTCCTAATAATTTCCACTATTCATTCCTTAAATTCCTCTGTTTTACAGATAGGTGGGGAAGCACTAGTCTCTTGTTTCTACCCTGCATTTTTATTTTAGTTGTTAATGACACATGATCTGAAATAGTTATTTGATGTGTATCAAAACTTTTAATCAAATGCACGTTCCGGTGAAATATAATTTCTGTCTAGCATAGCCCAGTTTCTGTACCTTGGGGAATAATATGTAAAGTCTCTCTGAGCTCTGACTATTGAATTCATATCTTCCATACCAAATATTTTCATAAATTTCTTCAAATATCAACCCTCTTTAGTCATATTTTCCCTTCTAGGACCCCAGATACATCCTCACTGTTGCAAATCAAATTCCAGTCCCAACCGATAATTGATATTTCTTGCTGAAAGCTGATTATTTCTCCCATTGTAGCAGGTTTTAAGTGGAATATAAATACATGCCAGCATAATCATTCTCCCTTGCTAATAGCCTCTTATTACTACAAATCTACCATTATATTTTTCCTCTTCTACCACTATTGGATCTCCTCTAGCAATTAATATAAGTATTCTGTTTTTCTGTTTTCCCAGATATTGTGCTGAATAACCATCCTGAAATCCTTTCGTTATCAAATTTACAACCTCAGTTCTTTCCAAATGTGCCTACTGCAGCATAAATATTTGCACTCTGCATTTCTTAATATAGTTAACTACTCTTTCTTTTTTTGTATATACCTGTGAGACCATTCACATTCAAGGATAATATGGAAAGTGTTGTCGCTATGATAAAAAATTATTATTCCAACGTTATATATAACAGCTTTTATAAACATCTAGTTTCAGCTTTTGTTACATGCATACACCAATGTTTGACAGGTTTATCTTTTTTACAGTTGTTTCTTATCATATCCATTTAAACCTGTGTCACATCTTACAGGACTTGTTGTTTTAATGAAAACCCTCAAACAAAAGAAAGAAAATATAGTCTCAGAACATCCCCAGAAACTATTAACTTAATCCAAACACAGACAACTATGTACATCTTCAAATAATAAAGTTTAAACCTCCTAATAGGGACAATTTTTCCAGACTGAGAGCTATACTCTCAGGCTTTAATTAACCTATAATTAATGTTATCCATGCTAAGATGCATGGTACAGACTGTGCTTTTACTTACACTAAGTGCTTTTTGTTTTTATCTTATTTTTATTCTTTATTCTTCTTCCAGATGAAAACAAGTTGTATGCTTTCAGAAAACATAAGTATTCTATTTTATTGCCCTCTGATCTGCTTGTCTCCATAGAAGTATGAGAACTAGATACACATAGTTGCTTTCAGCTACAAGTTTCTCATGATGCACTGTGAACATTTATTTGCTAAAGAAAAACTTTTCATTACAGTCAGTGCTCTCCTATTTACTTGCTTCTGCTTACTTGTTGTTACACCAAACCAAAGGCTTGCATCCAGTTATTCTGCTATCCAAATGAAAGAAAAAGCATATCAGTTTTACTTATATCGTGATTTGTGTACTTTTAAAACTCATCCCTCATGTTAGAAACCCAAGATTAAGTCTATTATCTTACACATTTTTTGTCCAGGATTACTTTTTTTTTTTACGTTGCAGTGCCAACATTTCTTAAAACTAAATAAGAAGAAAGAAAGAAAGAAAGAAAGAAAGAAAGAAAGAAAGAAAAAGAAAAAAGGCACCTATGTACTTCAGAAAGAAGGAAAAAAGATGGCACCTGTTTACTTTGGTATCCATATAGCACACAAAATAACTGAAAATGCTTTGGATCCATATGCAAATTTAACAAAGCAAAAACAGTCCAATATTTCCATGTTTTCTTGGTCAACCATATTTCACAAATTAAATCAGTGCTTTGTAATCCCACATTTATTCATTAATTTCCAAGTTGCTGGTTTTATTCCTGTTGATCTCCATCTCCCAACCCCAGTCTCTGGCTCATTTCCAACATACTTTTGGTTCTTCTAGTCAAGTCCTGTGCTTTTCTCTATTTTGCAAGCACTTTCCTTTGAACCATTGTAAAAGGTTTCACTGGCACAGTCTCTCTCTGAGCTTTATTATCAGAAGAATAAGAAGCAGAGTCTCCTTCTGTTTGACAGCTCATTTTTTTGGACAGACTTTTGTATTTCCTCTTTAGCATGTTCTGCATCAAAATGGCCAGGTTTGTAGCATACATATGATGTGCCCTTTCAGCTAACAGCTCCTACTGTGTAATACCAGTCCAGTTGGTTATTTGTGCTTTTCTAAAATTAATACGGTCTGTTCCTTTCTGTTTCTCTGATACAGCAGAAAATCTGTTTTTTTTTCCTGTGTGCTTTGTACTCTAATTCAACCATTTTTAAAATTTATTGTTGAACAGCTGCATAGTCAGTCAACCTTTTCTTCATTTCATCCTCCGTTTTTTGCAATTTTATCAGCTCATCTGAATATCTGTTTAAAGCTTCTTCAATTTTGTTATTTGAGTTCATATACTCTTTCAGTGTTTTGTTTATTTAATCAGCTCTGACCACATTTGACTTATTTTTCCTCTAGATTACTTGAAGCCATGAAGACAAATTCACTGGCTCTGTTTTCAGTTTTGACACTGGGTGAGCTGAAATTAAACTATTACTCAGTGTGCAGCCAACTTGGAAGTCTGAGAGATGAAAATGTGCAGTTGTGGCTAGGAAGTCAGATGGGAAAAAAATTACAGTGCATAGAGGATACACGTCTTAGTATGTACACATCTGCTGGGAAGCAGGAATACAGGAAAATCAGTATTCCACTTTAACGGGGACAGTGCACTGCTTAAATCTACTTTTTGACCATAAAAAGAGGTAGAAATTGGTATATAGCACAGTAGAAAAAAGGGCAGCAAGCAGATTCTAGGGATTCAGAAATAGTTAAACAAAGTGAGGACAATGATAATGGAGAGGTCTGTACAACAAAAAGGGAAGGACATTGACAAACAAGGGAAGGGAACAGTGGGATGGGAGATATGCTAGGTAGGGTCTTCTATATCTTACTCCCTGTGGGATAACTAAGGGAAGGTGAGCTACCACCCTGACAATATCCCCTCTGGGCCCTGCCTAAGGTGTTGCTGGCATGGGCAGGCAGTGATGCAACTCTGCCAATCATAAGAGGAGCTTTTCTGGTTCCTGATGCAGGCTATAAAGCATTGCTCCTAAAGCTCTCCCTTCATCCCAACTATATCCCTGTGGGTGACAAATTCACTACAGCTAGCAATGCCATCAGAGGGAACAATGGTGCTCCCTACCAGTGACATACTTCCAGGGCAGAAGAGGTTGTCTACTGGATATTCCCAAATGTCCTACCACAGCTACCATGAAGGCAACCTGGAATGTAATTTGAGGAGATTAAGTGGATGATTAGGCCTGCTAGGGGGCCGTGGATCTAGGCCTGACCAATGGCCATGCCATAGCAAAGCTGTGCAAAATAACAATATAAATGGAGAGAACTAACTTAGCAAACATAACTCCATATTAAGGAACGCATAACTTATTAACATGGAAAGAGTGACTTCTGCAAAACATTAATCTACATGGATTTTGTATTTTTTAACTCTCTTCACTTAATTAAAAAGTTCAAAACTATGCTGCCAATGAATTTCATACTGAACTTCTTCTGCCATTAGGAGCAGCCTTTCTAAATATAAGAAATAATCATATAGAACCATTTCTCTATGAAAGTGGCCCCTTGATTAGGAAAAGAAGAACAAGAAGACTAAAATACTTAATAGAATACTTAAAAAAAATACAAATAGGGAACCAACAAACTTCTCTTCAGAACTTATTCCTGAATATCCAAAACAACATAAACATTTTAATATTGCCATCTCATTTATTTTGATAATAGGAAATTATTGCCTTAGTGTGAATGTCTCCAGTGCTTTTTTATTTTATTTCAGTTTAACTCCATTTAACTCTATTTAAATAAGCTGCAAAATATTAAACTAATATTCTTATAATAGACTTCAATTTTGTGAAGCAGAAAGTTGTTGTTATTCTATTAGTGAAAGATATGGTTTATTAGCCACAGCCTGGTATGGATGAACAAATAGATTTGTTCTTTCTAAAACAGCAAATATATTTATGTTTCTTCTTGCTCATGGCTGCAGTTCGCTGTTGGGAGTATAAGATGTGTATTATATATCTATTTCTTCAATGAGAAATATATATGAATGAGGGGGTTTAGATCCTATATGCTTTACCCAACTATCATGAAGGTTGCAAATCTGAATTATTTGTAGCTTTGTTCCATTTTCTTTACAAACTTTGATGTTTTGTAAAGATTTCCATGTGATCACTGTTGTAGTAAGACTTTCTAATGTTGAATTCAGTGTTAGATTAAACATCATTTCTGTTATACATCAAACTGTGGCAAGAAAGGATTGGAAATTAATAACTTTCTTTCCTTATGTTTATCATGGAATACATAGATAAAAGAAAATGGAACAGAGATCTATTATTGCTAAACTATTTAATTGTGAACTGGGACACATAAAAACACTGTCTTATGGTGATTATCAGAAGTTTCTCCTCCCATTTTTTCTTAGTTTAGGTTATAGATAAGGAAAACATTGTCTAACACATTAATATTTCATATAACCAGGGTTTACTATTGGATTGTGTCTAACTTGTGAAATCTGAAGTAGAATCTGCTGTAACCATAATGACATGTTGTAGTGAGTATAGTCCTAAATGGCTGGACTGGAAGAAGAGGTGTATATTTTCAAGACATCTAATCTGAATATTCCCAAATTTGTACTTAGACTGCAATCCATTATCTGATTCACACACTTTGCATATTAAAGTCATGTATACCATAGAAAATTTGTGTGACTGTGGGTAATAGAGCCTATGTCTTAATTCAAGCAGATATGAGAGAAAGAAGATACACTGTCTAGCTGATAACAGTTTTACTTTATTCATAAAATGTGACATATGAATAAACTACTCTTATATTTGGACAACATTGAGAATAAGCATAGTTATAAAGAACACCTTATTTGTTTTAGCTTTCTCCATACTTTCTACATTTCATAATTGCTGAGGATGAGAGTGAGAGTGGTTCAACATAGTTATAATATGTACATTTTGAAGATTTACATTAAATATGAAAAAGTGTTGTTCACCTAATATAGCAGTCATTAAAATTACTGAACAAGTATACAGTGCATAGTCTGAACCAGTCAATAGTAGAAAATAACTCAAAAAATTAACATAAATACAAAATGATATATTTTGTGGGACATTTCAGTCTAAAAGTGTCACACTACCAAGATGATATATTTTCAGAGATTTCATGTTGCAATTTGTGTTGTTTTCTACTTTCTAATCAATTTTTATTACAAGCTGGTAAACTGTCACAAATTAAAAAGGATGAAAATGGTGTTTTTTCTGTAAGCTGGAAGAAAATAAGAGTAACCTTGGCTACAATTCATTACAGAAATAATGATGCTAAATATTCTCATTAAACATCAGTGGAAAATAATAATACTGCCAAAAGAGTTAATTTATTACACTATGTAAAGAAGAAGAATTTAGGTATGTACAATACTTGGGGACTTAATGGAAAGAATTTTCTAACATGGAAAATAAATTGTGTGTGTGTGTGTATGTGTATGTGTGTGTGTGTGTGTGTGTGTGTGTGTGTGTGTGTGTATATGTACGCGCGTGCACATGCATGAGTGTGTGGGTATGCACACACACACACACACACACACACACACACACACACACACACACACACACACACACAGATAGATAAGCATATAAACAAAGGAGTTTATACGTTAAGTTTAAAAGGCAGTATTAATATCTTCCAGTCATATAAGAAGCTTGGCTAAAATACATCATAAATCCCACCTTCCATCACTGAAAAGCATTATTTACTTTGTAACAACAGACTGTATCCCAGACAAAGTGGTGTGTTATGAAAATGATAAATAAACTTGATAATCTTTCACATAAATTGGTTAGCAAGAGATTCCCAACTGGCTACTAATAGAAGTACAACTTAGAACCCATTCAGAAATACTACTGATAGGAACATCAGTATGCATACTCCTGAAGCTTACTAACTACACTTAAAGATATTTATTTATTTTATATTATTTTATCATTTATTTATCTTTTTTGATCAGGTTTGTCCCACTAGACTATCCGCCTCTTTTTAGGGCAGACCCTACTCTTCATTGTTGTGAGTGGGACACATTTTGGAGGAACACTTTCAGTTTCTGTTTCAAGAACATAGGTGCCCTGGAGAAACAGCGAAGCAGATGGACAGAGAAGGAGATGATGGAGTATTGAATGAAATGAAGTAGAAAGCAAATATTGAGACTTTAAAATGTGTGTAGGATTCTAAAGAGATGTTTCAAAGAAACCCGTTTGATGGAGATGAGTGAGCAAATAACAGATGTATAACTACAATCCTTGTGGGATGGTTTACTTAAAGAAATGGTAGTGCAGAGTATGACAGAAAATGAAGGCGATGTTTCCGGAGGTGATATTATGCAGAAAATACAAAATGTAGATGCAGAAACAGTTTGAAAATTACTGGTGAAATGGAAAAGGAAACATATGCAGAGAAAGTAAAAAAAAGGCAAAAACGGAGTAGAAGACAATAAGATAGAAGAAAATGAAAAATGAAAGTGCGTGGTAAGGATTCAAAGTAAAGAAGACAAAGAAATTGACAGATATGAAGTGTGGGACAGTTTAATAGCTCCTTTGTGTGTAAAAGCACATGAAGTAAGAGCAGTTATTCTTATTAACAAAGGGATATTTTGTGAAATTATTATGAAAAAAAGAAAGACTGCAACCCATGGAATATTTATGTTATAAAAGTATTTAACAGGGAAATAAAAAGAATATTTGTGTACAATTGTAAAGAGAGGTAGGAAGACTTTAAAAGAACATTTGAAAGCTTATACAAAGAAGTACTGGACACGGCAAAAGTTTTTGAGAAAAGGGATTTATGGACTGGTGGCTTGGACTGTAATATTGCATTAAAAAAGAAAAAGAAAAAATATACATATATCAAGCATGATAAATGTGGAGGGTAATATGAGTGTTGTAAAATACTGGGGACAACCCAAAACATGTTTTTTTTCTTTGCGGAAACGAAGGGCATTTGATAAGTAACTGGGACAAAATAAAATGTTATATTTGTGGGGAAATGAGACATAAAGCAAAAATGTGAATTGAAATGTAAATGTAACAAAATTGGACATTTGTGGATGAATTGCAAAAATGAAAATAAAGTAAGGAAAAAGAAAAAGAAAGAGGAAAAACTGAACAAAGAAAATTTTAGAAATAGTAGCAATTGAAGAAAAATTAAGAGGACATAGAAGAAGTTTCTGAAATAAGTGATGAAGAAGACATAAACTGGGAAGTAGTAAAAGGGGAAAAATTATATTGGTAAAAGACAGGAAAAGAAAATGGGAAAATTTTTGCATAAAGAAAAAAAAGAAAGGAAATTGATAAAAAAGAACACATACAGCTAAAGATTGGTACCTAGTATAATGATGGAAGGTACAGTGTTTGATTCTCGCATTTTAAAAGGAAGTTGGTTATACTTAGAATGGCCTATTAAGTAAGCTAGCCTAGTAATTAGCTATGATCTTATGAAACCATGAATTTAAGGAAAAGGGAAAATGTGAATAATATTAAGAATATAGTAAGAAGAATAGGAATTTTGGAGTGGTATAATACATGTGATGTAGATGTAATTATATTAGAAGACACAACATTTTTAACAAATCTAGAAACATTAGAAACAGAGAAATTATGGGGAAGAAAGATAATCTGGAAATTTGGGAAATGAGAGATGTTCTGGAATAGCCATATTCTGTGGAAATACAGTAAAGATATTAGATGTAACTTTAACAAAATGGGAAGCTTAACAATTGTGGATTTAAAATGGAAAGAACAAGTATATAGACTTATAACATTACATACTTATACTAACTGTAAAGAAATGGAAAGCTTATTTCATCAGATTTTAGACTATGTAGTGATAATATGAATATTATAATAACAGGAGATTTTAATTGCAATTTAAGAAGCAAGCACTGAAAGAAAGGAAAGATATAAAACATGTATGAAGTTATACGATGTGGTAAGTTAAAACTTTGTGACAAAAATTCATGGACTTAGAAAAGGAGTATGCATAGAACTGAAATTGATTATTTTATACCATCCGGAGGTTTAGTTATAGGAAAAGGGGAGGTAGTTGAAACAGGATTTGTGATCATCTTGCAATATAGCTAGGGATAAAGGAAAACAAGGAATATGTAAAAATAAGCAAAAGAATAAAAAGGATAAATGAAAAAGCAAGAAATGAGGAAGGAAAAGTGATATAGTTATCAAAATATCATTTTAAGAAAATTGGTTTGAATGGTAGATAATATTTAAGGAAAAATATAATATTATTTTTACAGTGGCAATATGATGTGAAAAAAGTAAAAACATATAAAAGAACATATAACAATACATTGGAATATTTAGAATATAATGATAGAAAGTACTTTGACAAAGAAAAAGAATTATATGAAAGAAATCAAGAAAAAATGCAAGAATTGTTATATAAGCAAAGATATTTTACAAGGAAAAAGAGAAGAAGTATCACATTACTTAAACAGATTAGTAAAAGTCTAATGAGAGAAATAAAAGAAATATAAAAGGAGAAATAGAAAGAACTCAGGAAAAGATTATGAATAGTGTAGTACAATGTGTACAAGAAATGTTTAAAGAAAAAAACAAGGTAGTGAAAAAACATGGAAAGTAAAAAAGTTAATAGAAAAACAGAATAAAGAATTAGAAAAGGAGATTTATTTAAATGAGCTAGATAAAGTATTAGGACAAGTAAATATAAATTTGGCTACAGGACCAGATGGAATAGAATATGAAATGTGTGAAAATTTAAGGGATTGGCAAAAAATATATATTTTAAAGATTTTTGAATGAATGGTTAAATGAATGTTTTATGTATAAAGAATTGTGTAGTGGAATACCTAAAATCATATAGAAAAAGGAAGATACAAGACAAATGTAAAACTAAAGACTGATAATATTGAATAACAATGATTATACAATCTTTATGAAAATAATACAAAAAGAGATTTGAAACAAAAAATGGAAAATATAGCATATATAGTATAACAGAAGAGGGTTGTCAAGAATTATTAATGATAGAGATACAGTGGATGATATTTCAAACAGAAAAGTGAAAATCATGACAGGAGACCTTAATAAGGTATTCAACACAACTGGACATGAAATCATATTGCTAATAATGAAAGAATATACTATAAGTGAGAAAGTTAGAGAATTATGTATGTCACTGCATAATAATAATAAAATAAAAATACTTGTAAATGGCTTGTCAAGCCAAGAGGTACATATGAAGGGTGGTGTAAGACAGGAATGTCCAATAAGCTGCATACTTTTTGCATTAGTTATGAATGTGATAGTATGTGAAATGAATTACAAAATGAAGATGTCGGGTTATATAACACCTGAACAGTTAAGAATTCCAGTTCTGTTAATGTATGCAGATGACATTATAATAGCTGCAAAAACTAAATTTGGATGAAAGAAGTAACAATTTGCACAATGAGTGTCTAGAGATGATCGGGATGGCTTTAAATAAAGAGAAAAGTAAAGATTTAGGTGATGTAGTAAAGATCGGGGTATATATTCTACAATGAATTAAATTTCTCTGTTAAGTATAAACTTTAGGAATAAAGATGTAAGTAGAATTCAATGGGAAAAACAACAGAAGAAAGAAAACAAATATGTCTTTTTGAAGAACATATAAATTACCATTCAAAAAAGCCTATTTGATAAATTCAGTACTGAAGGGAAAACAACATGCTTAGCAAGTGTATTTATACCACCAACAATATTTGAAAATGAATTATTGCAAATATTTTTTTTTTAATTTATATGGGGGTCTAGATTAAACCCAGTAAAAAGAGAAGTTTTATATGTAAATAAACAAGAAGGAGGTTTAGGGTTAATTAACCCAGTGGTATATGCATTAAATTTGTACAAAGTGTTAACGTGGATAAATGAAAAAGATGAGAGATTAGTAGTAAAACTGTATAAATATAAGTATGATAAATATTGGGGTATAGTAAAAAAGTGAAACAGAAAGAGGTGTAGAAATGAAGAAATAAAATGCTATCAAGAAAAATATTTTTGTGGAAAATAAAAATTGATGATATGGAAAAAGATAGAAAAGTATTGTGTAAGATAAAACATTAATATGTAAAAGCATGGGAAAATCTAGCAAGATGAAATAATTAAAGCTATAAAATGAGAAGCAAATGGTGAAATCAGAAAGTAGAATGTCAAGATTTTTTTTGTGTAGATTGGTAATAGATAAATTGCCTGTAAAAAGAAATATGACATCTAAAAAGAAAAGTGATAAAATATGTTTACATTATCATGAAGAAGAAACTGTGGAACACGTGTTTTTGAAATGTAAGAGTAAAAAAGTTATGGGGAAAACTATGTAAAGATTTTTTTCAAACATATAAAAGAAGTGGATAAAATAAACATGGACACGATTACATTTGGATATTATAAGGGTAGAAGTAAAGAATACGTTAAAAATATATAAAACATTTTCTGTTATATGCATATCTCTCAACTGTGCAGATTTTTGCAGAATGTCCAGATTTCTGACTCATTTTTGGTCTATTCCTCATAAAATGTGTGGTTTTCAGGCATATCTCAGGGAAGATCTCAGGAATGATGTCACTAAATAATCATATATATTTTAGTTTCAGGCTTCATATCCTTCAGAAAATGCATGCTAACATAAACCTTGTTATTCTAGCCACTTTATAAGTTTACAAGAGCAATATTTAATATCTGTCCCTATCTTGGGGCCTTCCCCCCCTTATTATGTCAGGCTTTGCCCAGATTTCTTATGCTAAGTGGTTGAGGGGTATGATTATATGGGTTGTATGAATGAAAGCATAAACTAAACTACGTTTAATGTTAAATTGATTTTAGCATATTTTGTAAATAAGAGTTATTTTTATATATAAATGAAGGACACCTACTCTTTTCAGTAGGTGACATGGGATCTTTTACATCCACCTGATCTACCTCCAACTCAGGCAGATGGGGCCCTAGTTTAACATCTCAGCCAAAGGACAACACACTCAGGAGTGCATCACCCCCCCATACTGCACTGAAAACTATCATAACTAAGAAACATCATAAATGTATTGTGGTACAAGATACTAATTTGGACTGTGGCAGCCATTTAAGGCCAAAAACAAACAAACATATTAGATGTAAATGTTAACCTTACCCAAGTTATGTAGATGTTACCAGGTATAATCCCAACACTTCCAAATTCTCTTTCCAAAATGTACTAGTAACCAATATATTTGAATACATTAAAATTATTTCAATACTCCCTAATTCCCCAAATGACCCCTATCTATTTTTTCTGTCTGATCATTAAAATCCTACATCTTCCCCCCTGCTTATATTGTATTAAAGAATATCAACGAATCATCTAACATTATATTGCTTTCCTATTTTATTTGCTTCGACACAAATATATAATATCACAGATCTCTCTACTGCTACTCTTTACCACCTCCTTACTATAGCTCACAAAAAACTTTTCCCACACTACACAGTATGATTAAAAGATAGAATAACACCTTGGCTATCCTCGACCTAGTCCATCAAATAAAACAAGGAGATTTAATGTGAAAAGAATGCAAAAAGATCCAAATAATATTAGTAAATAAAATGACTGCCATAACCTCAGAAATGTCATTAGAATTAACATCAACAAAACCATAACTCTATACTGTAGAATCATACATACAGTGCATCTGGGGCAGCCCAAATTATTTTGGAAAACTATAAAGAACATTTCTTCATCCAAAATATTCCCTAAGATCTAATATACAAACCAGATTAATAGCAACATGCTAAATGTTATTAGAGACAATACTGCCAACAACACTACCGCTGCACCACCGTGGCTTAAAAAGGGTTTTCTTTAATGATTTTTTAAAAGTTTCTAAAGTGAGGTTGTTGTTTTCTTTATTTGGTATGAATTTCCAAAGTGCTGGCCATGTCTCACCTTAAATATAGGTCTGGAGCATATAAGAATGCCATTTTGGCTGCTTTGAAGACTAAAATTTTGGTCTGTCAGAGAAAGTTTACATTTGAGTTTTGCACCTTTTATTTTAAAGTAGTTTCTGAAAAAGTGGTCAAAAAAATTCTGTAGTTTACAGACTCACTTTAACCAAGCTTTCACCTGACAGACTCCCATATACTCAAATTAGGCAGTTAAATCCTCTGCAGACCAGTGATACATTTATAACTTATCAGTTCAAAACAAGTAAATTAATTTTTTTTCAAGCATTCTATAATTTATTCAGTTAAAAAAATCACTCCTACTTCATCCAATGACCCAAAGCCATAACTGATCTGCTGGTAAAGATTCTTGAATAATATGTCTAGAAACAAATGCTAGACTACATACAAAAATGTGATAGTTTTACATAAAAGTAATGTGGTTTTAGACCAAAATATAGTACCCTAATAGCCCTCTACACCCTTATAAATAAAAAAAAATACTAATTTTGAAAGGATAATTTAACTGGTGCAATTTTTGTTGAGCTGAAAAGAATATCTGAAACTGTAAACCACAAGATATTAGTCCAAAAATCACAATACTGTGGTTTTTCTACATAGGTCTGCAGCTGGTTTGCTGACTATCTTTCTAATAGATCTTTCTCGGTGTCATCTCATCTTCTTTGTATTCATACTGCAGGGATAAATATAGGTGTTCTACAAGGATCAGTGACTGAATAACTGCTGTTCTCACTCTTTATTAATGATTTCCCTTGGGAACCGCCAAGACTAAATTTTCTTCTTTATGTAGACAATATATATATAACAAGTGCAAGTATATTTTTAAATGACTTCAACCTCATAATTCAAAATGACTTAACTCTTCTTTGGAAGTGATTACAAAAGAATGGCCTCGCTTTAAACATCCAAAAACCCAACAGCAGTGCTCCTAGGAACCCCCCAAAAGACTCTCTAAATCCTACCTATCTTGCTAACTAATCTTGAGGATCAATAATTACCTAATGTTAACCAGCACAAATATCTAGGCCTGACCTTAGATCAGACTCTCACATTCCTGTCACAAAACTCAAGTACAGAAAGTACTTGCTCTGCTAAAATAACATGCAGAAGAAACCTGGACAAACCGCTGCTATTATTGTAGTATTGACAAGACTTGCATATACTTTCCAGTTATGTTCTTCCTATCTTCATAAAGCACTAACATTCCTTAGACAAATAAATATATATATATATATATATATATATATATATATATATATATATATCAAAGAAGTCCAAATATTGTAGGATGAAAGCTCTAAAACTTGAACATTAAATCAATTTTTCCATCTGTGGACCATTTTCCAGTATGAACGTGTTTGGGTTTTTGGAATTATATTTTCACATGCTTTTGGAGTGTTCTTTTTTTAATCCAAAGACATTGTTTTTTATGTCAGTCCTTTCAGCACTTATACCACTGCTTCCTAGGTTCTGCTGCTATTATCTTATTGACTGCCCATTGACAGTAAGAAGGAGGGGTCTGTCAGTTATCTGTCACCACCTTGTTTACACTTCAGTGTGATCTCACTGTAATGTATATGTTTAGTCATCCATCACTACCCTTTTTACACTTCAGTGTGATTTCATTGTAATTCACATGTGACATATAATTTCTTCTCATTATGTAGCCTTTCTGTTACCACAGAACTGCTATAGAATAGGATTACTGCTAACTCCCCCTCATGTCCCATAAACCCATTGTGCCAGCACATTTTCTATTTTCCCCCAGAAGTGCACTACAAAAGTGTAAACTTAGCATTGATGGGTGGCTGCTATGTCATCTTATCTTATTCCTTGTCTTCAGTAGTTTACCAAACGCCTCAGCAGAATCTAGAATAAGTAGCAGCCTCTACCATATAGCTTATACAGTGCCCATCACACTTTAAATTGTAAGCTGTCTACATTTTTTTATAAATCTTTTTTATTGAGTTTTAAATATGAACAAAATTGATAACGTTTCAATTAAAATGGAAATATTTGAGATAAATTAAAAAATCAAGTATTCAACCATTGGAAAAAAACACATACAATAACTATTTACAATGGTGTCTACTAAATAAAAATTGTTTAAAAGAATATAGCAATTGTCAGTTGTCCTGAAAATATCAATCATTGTTTGTTTAATAGTTTTTTTTTTTTTTTTAAGTTTTCCAAGCATTATATGAAGAAGTACTTCTTATAGATCTTGATTTAATGGTGATCAGTTCCAGGTAACAGACTTCAGTTGCAATGCTTAAATATTCTTTAAAGGAGAGAGTAGATTAATTCTTCTATTTTCTTGTTATTAATTCCTTGCAATTGTTAGTATGCTCCACAGGACTGGATATTTCAATCTTGTAGCACACTCAGGGATAGGAGTAGTAAAAAGAACTAATGATTTGGTTAAGTCAAATTTATCATAAAATAAATCCCATAGAAAGGCATTAATCTCCTTCCAAAATGGGTTAAGTGTAACACATTCAAAAAACGTGCTCTCAGTCAGCTTTAATATCTAACTTACATCTCCAACAAACCATCTTACTTTTGGATATTATTTCTATTCTATGTGAAGTAAAAAAAGATCTATGTAGAAACTTCCATGAGAATCATTTCCATCTGAGTGAACAAGTGGTTAGTTTGGATGAAGATAAAATTAGTTTTTTTATACTCATCATTGGGGGATTTGTTATTTATGAGTTTAAAGTAATCCCAATAACTTTCTTTGTTGCATTCTAATTCTTTTTTGACTACTTTATAAATTTTAGATAAAGGCCTTTTCCAGATATTTTCTGCTGTACTATAATAGATAAACGTTCAATTAAGTTGGGAATAGAGTTCTCACTGATGGTTGCATAACTTTAATTTTGAGTTCAGTGTAACCAGAATAAAACCAGCAGGACCACCACAGCTAAAATCATCAAGTTTAATAAAAGATAAGCACTTTCGCATTCTGAGGTGAACACTTCATCAGATCTAAAACCATACTACAGACAGCAAGCTTATATACATAAATAATCACATAACAGAGTCAATAAAACAATTAACAATTCAATTTACTTCCCTGTAGTGCAGTTTCTTTCCAAATAAAATTTGTATTATTTTCACACATTAATAAAAAAAAATCACAAGTCATATGAATATGAAGCAACAATGGTTAATCATTGACCAAATACAGATATTAAGCAGAAAAACAGTATGTTGCCCACAAGGGTGCATATTTTTTATACATTTCTAGACAGTTCTAATTGAATTTATTTTTATGTCTTGTAGTAAACAGGTATTTACTTAAACCCATGTTAGGCTATCTATTGCTATTACATAACTTATATATACATACCCTAAGCTGCTAACTAAATATCCTATTTACACACTGGTGTCACCTTAGTATACACTTCCCCCAGGATAGGTTTCCTATCAGATGAGATAGAGTTTGCAAGTCTGTCATGATGATTAGTAAGCGGTCCATGTAATTTTAACTTAAGGATTTTGGATGTATTGATTGCATTTACTTTTATGATAAAGTATCAAGTCGTGCTTTCCAATAATTCTGATAGTATGTGAGTTTCTTTTGACTTTTGGTAATGTTTGTTTGCTAGTATGTATTTCGTGGCTAAACATTTGAAATTTTTCCATGAACTTTTAGATCTGTCTAGTCAGTTTCTGGCTATGTAAAATTTTATAAGGGCACTTAGTGTTACTATGATGTGCTTGTTCATGTAAGCAAGATTCTCTGGGATTATATGGGGTATTGCAGTTTCCCAAAACAGAGTGGTCTTTGTGTAACCTTTTTTTTCCAATTTAGTTCTTAGTGAACACCGCAATTTATATACATTTTTGTAACTCCAAAAGATTTGAAGGGTATCTGCTACACTATTAGGACAGTAAGGACAGTATGGGGAGTGTGTAGGGTCATAGGTTCATAGGTTCATAGGTAGGTACTACGCTATCGGCCCAAGGGCCTATGTAAGCCTAACCAACAAGGTTCCTTGGCTTATACCACCCAAGAAAGTTATTTTCCTGTGCCACTGTCAGGCAGAGACACAGAAGTGATCCCCGGGGTGTATTTCCTATTTCCCATCCACTCATCAAGGTTTTTCTTGAAGAGTGCTAATGAAGAACTTTGCTTGACATAGATGAGTAGCCTGTTCCAGAGTATGGGAAGTCTCTGGGACAGGAATCTATCCCTCCAGCATGTCCTGTTTATTGTGGTGACAAGGTTTAGGATTCTAGAGCGTGTAGCTCGGAGGGATTGGGATTTCTTTAGGTGTAGCATGTCCAACAGCTCTGGGTTTGACATAGCTTTATATGTTAGGCAGAGATCACCTCGGAGTAGGCGATATGCTATGGAATAAAGCTGGAGTTTTTTGAGACAGCCACTGTAGGGCATTTGTTTGAGGCCAGTAATCCTCTTTGTGAGGTACTTCTGTGGCCTTTCCAGCTGCTGCAGATGTCTTGTGAGGTACATTCCAAAAGGGGCGTTGTACTCTATAATGGGTCTAATGAGTGTCGAGTAGAGGGGAACAATGACCTCTTTTTTCCTGGATGAGAACCCTTTTATGATGAGGTGTGCCACATAGATGGACTTCCTGGCTACTGTGGTGATGTGACTATCAAAGGAGAGACTACTGTCCACCTGGGTCCCAAGGTCTCTTATCACACATTTGGTGTTAAGTAGATTGCTGCCTATGTGGTAGTTCATGGGCACAGTGTTTTTACCAACGGGGATGACACTGCACTTTTTGGCATTGAGCTTAAGGCCACAGCTCTGACAGCAGGCACTGTCTCAGTGAGGCCCTTCTGTAGGATGTCCACATCATTTGGGGACTTGACTATGGCTCCTAGTTTGCAGTCATCTATGAACTTCATTAGCCAGAGACCTTCTGTGTTAGCCTGTACTTCAGAGAAGTAGATACCAAACAGAAGAGGTCCCATGACTAAACCCTGTGGCACTCCACTTGCCACTGGTTTGAGGTCAGATTCGGAGTCTGCAACTTTTACAGTGTGGGTTCTGTCAGTGAGCCAGTTAGCATCCCATCTTGTGATGTAGGGATTTATACCTAGTTTAGTGAGTTTAGCTATAATTCCAGAATGGGGGATGGTGTCGAAAGCCTTGGCGAGGTCAAGATAGGCTGTGTGAACCACCGTACCCTCATCTACGGCTTTGGTGACTGCCTCAAAGAAGTTGATCAGGTTCAGGAGGCATAATCTACCTTTCACAAACCCGAACTGGGTGGGATCCAGAGTTTGGAGATTACCAATGTCTTTGTCTATGAGTTCCATGATGATATGTTCCATGGCCTTGCAGACCAGGCTCGTCAGGCTAATAGGCCGATAGCTCCCGGGATCAGTGGTGGCTCCCCCTTTGTGGACTATTCTATTATGTCAATTCTATTTAAGAGCACAAGAGTATGATAAGCTTTATTATTTATCATAATTTGAGTGTATATCAGTTTTTTTGAATAGGGTCAATTTCATGGTTAGTTCTGTTGCTAATAATTTTTGTTTTGGAGTGATGTTATTTCTTTTCATCCCAGTATTTTGAGTATAAGAGTGAGCCCTGATACTTGATTTTTATTATTAATCTGTAGATGTTGGACAGCATTTTGGACCTGAGAAGTAGCATTTTTTGGAGCATTTGGGACAGGGAGATAGTCTGTTCATTTATTTTAATATTTGTGATTATTGAGTTTACTAAGAGCATTATTTGTCTAATTATATTATAATTTTTACTGACTATTAGGTTATTTCTAATGTTATCAGTTGAGAGTTTTTTTAGTTGATAGAAATACCAAATTGTACAGTTCTTATTATAGAATATTGATCTAAATTGAGCATAGTGTTATTTATTTTTATACTTGGATTAAGGTGGTTTGACTGTAGGAAAGTAAGGGTATCTTTGAGGTGTAGGGATGATATTAGTTTCTGGAATATTAGACTTTTATTTTTAATTATTTTTGATTCATAAAGGGTATAGCTTTAGGGTTTATATTTGTTGAAATTAAGTGTTGATAATATAGTTTTATCCACAGTGGGTACCATTCTTTGATGGGTCATAGTTTGCTATTTGGATAATGCGACTAGCATTTATGATTTCATAGTATAGTTGGAAGTCTGGCAATCTGAGCCCCAGTAGCTTATTCTAGTACTTTTAGGATGCCATATGAATTTTACTAGCGACGTTTTCATTTTATTGAAAAAGTTAATTGGTATATTAGTGCTAACCGCATTTAGATGGTAAAGGATTTTTGGGAGAATATTCATTTTAATAATTGCTGCTTTAGATAATAGAGATAGCTTTAAGTTGTTCCATCTGTTTATATCATCTGTAAAATTTGACCATGTTTTATAAAAGGTTGTTTTTTAAGTATGTATGTATGATTGTGAGTGGTTAAAATGGATACCCAAGTATTTTAAAGAATAGTTTACTTTGATTCTTGTCTCAGGGAGTAAAACTCCTTTTGACCAATGGGATTCAATGGGAAAATGACTGATTTATTCAGATTTATAGCATAGTTTGATATTTTAGAGAACTTATCAATAAAGTCCAGGATCTTCCATAAATCAGTGTTTGGGAGTTTGAAATATATGTTTAGGTCATCAGCGAATGCTGTACATTTTATTTGGATTTGGAGATTTGCATGAGGTGATGGTAAGTTCTTTGACTTATTTGGAGTAGTAGTGTTTCAGTGTATACGTTGAACAAATATGGGGAGAGTGGGCAGCCTTGCCTTGTCCCATTAATGATTTTTATTGGTTTTGATTGTTTTTTTGTTACTATAGAGTGTTTTAGTTGCATTATTATAAAGGGTTTTGACCATATTAATATATTCCTGTGGTATGTTGAACTGCTGTAATATTTTAAAAAGGAAGCTTAGATTCACTCTATCAAAAGCTTTGGATGCGTCTACCGATAAGGCATATCTAGGGCATCTATTCTTTGCCAAGTAATGAATTAAAGAGTCAATGGTGAGTGTGGCTCATAAAGCCCAATTGCTCTGAGGATATTATATAAGGTAATTTTTTTGATTCTGTAAGATAGTACAGTTGATAATATTTTAATAACTATATTTATGAGAGCTATTGGTCTGTAGTTGTTGGGGTTTGATATATCTGAATTTGGTTTTGCAATAAAGATGGTCTTTGAGTTATTTATGTACAGGTCAGAGATACCAAACTCTGTTATGTAATTATACACTCTTAACAGGATAGATGTGATTTGCTGCTTAAATTTCTTATAAAACTCTGCCACAAAACCGTCAGGGCCTGGTGCCTTGCCTGGTTTCAACTTATCAATAGATAATTTAATTTCTTCTACTGTTAATGGGGCTCTAAGATTATTTATTTGTACTGCGTTTAGGAGAGGGAAATTTAAATCTTTAGTAAATTGTTGATAGAAAAATTCTTGGGACTAATCTTGTGGGTCGTACAGATTTTGATAAATCTCTTCAAACCCCTGTATGATTTCTATATCTGAGTATAGGGTTTTATTTTTATAGTCAATTTCCCTTATTTTGGATGGGACATTTTTTAGGTTAAGGATTCTTGCTAACATTTTTGAGAGGATTTGAGCCCATTCTGCATATTTGTATAATAACTTTAGTTCCATGATAGAGTATTGTTGTGCTTGTATCCCATACAGCTGCTTCTGCAGGTTTGACATTTGGTTTTCTAGATCCAGGTAGTGATTCTTTTGTAGTTATAACTCTATTGCTTTTAGCTTACTTGCTATATTAGTCATTTTCTCCTTGTTTAGTTTTTTTATACAAAGATGCCTTTTGTATTAAAATTCCTCTGACAGTAGCTGTGATTGCTACCCGTTGAATATCGTAAGGAATTTCGGTTACTGTAATAGTATTTTCTAATTGAGTGAGAATATTAGTAATTTCTTGAATAACATCTTTTTTCTGAATTAGGTTAGGATTTAGAGTCCAATTAGATGGGGGATGAGCTTGATGTTTTGATTTTGCTTCCTTTAGTATAATGCTAACTTTTGAGTGATCTGAGATGGTTCTTGGTTTGGAGTTATAAATAGTTTCATTATTTGCTATACATTCAGGGATTTAAAAAAAGTCTATTCTGGACCACGATTTGTGATGAGATGAGTAATATGTATATTTACTAACTGAGTCTGTTCTATGCATTTTGAAGGGATCTAACAGGTTAAAGTCTTCTATTAGTTCTGCTAGAAGGGTGGTGAGTTGTGGTGATTGTTTGTTGTGTTTATTTGTTCTATCCTTTTCTGGGTTAATTATCATATTCCAATCACCTCCTATTATGAGCAGGTGTTCAGATGTTTGTGTTAGTAGGCCATAAATCTCGTATAGGAAAGCTTGATTCCTACAAGGACCATATATGTTTAAGAATAATAGTGTTTTTTGTATAGTGTATGGTCAAATGTAAAGTAGCACCATCTTCCATTAGGGTTGGTGTTGCTTTTTAATAAAGTTCTATTAAAGGATTTTTTAACTACTATAGCAGTCCCTTTGGATGATGTGCTGTCTCCTGCTGCTATTATAGGTTCATAGGTAGATACTAGGCTATTGGCCCTAGGGCCTATATAAGCCTAGCCAAAAATGTACCCTGGCTTTCGCCACCCAAGAAAATTATTTTCCTGTGCCCGTCGAGCAGAGCCACAGAAGTGATCCCTGGGGTGAATTTCCTATTTCCCATCCAATCATCAAGATTTTTCTTGAAGAGTGCTAATGAGGAGCTCTGTTTGACATACATAGGTAGTCTGTTCCAGAGTATGGGAAGTCTCTGGGACAGGAATCTATCCCTCCGGCATGTTCTTTGTTGTGTCCCTTTTCTATTTTTATCATTTTCCCATTGTTCCCTTGTCATATGAGTTTCCTGGAAGAAGGTTATCCCTGCTTTAGCTTGGTAAATCAAATGCATCACTAAATCCCTTTTCTTTTTATTTTGAAGGCCCTTTATATTCCACGAGTCAACCCTTATCATCATTTAGGAGTCTCTCTAATCTATTTACTAACATATTTTTTAACTTGCATGGACCATATTATGGGGTTGGTTTTGCTTGAAGTTACTAGGCAGGTTCCAAAATGATAAAGTGACACCACACTCTTTCAGTAACTCCCCGTGCCTATCCACATAAATCTCCTAACTGAAAGAGAGAGGTATACAAATATACAATTAGAACAGAAAACAACTATATTACAAATCACTTTTGCTATTCCAAGTCTCCTCAGACTGACAGCTAACATACATTTATCCTAACAGCCTGCCCACACATACTAGGGTAATTTGGAGGTGGTTCTAACCATATGTGTATTTGGGTTAAATTTAATCACAATATGGGAGTGGGTGCAGTTATCTCATTTATTAGGGTTAGTGTATTAATCTGTATGCAGTTAGGCTTTCCCTGCTTCAGGTCAACGAATTCTGTGCTTTTTGAAGTGAAAGTAGGAATTATTTACTCTTTTGATTTCAACATCTGTATACCATGCACCCTATGATTCTTAATAGTGTAGGCTAAGGAGTAGTAGAAGGAAGCATATGCTTACTATTAACACAAATAATGTAAAGCATTTTCCTCAGTACACTTTGTCCCACTCTTCCTCTCCTTCCAGCATCACTTTTAATTTGAACTCATACAACATAGTTTCAGAATTCTAAAACATTTCTTAACAAGAAGGTTAGACAAGTAAGATAAACTTTCACATATTACACTAAGCCTATATATATATATATATATAAATGTTTAACATTTTCTTTTTTTCCTCCCTTTTCTTTCTTTTTTTATACCATCAATAATACATTAAATGTATTGCTAAATGCATAGATCCATATTCCAGAAAAGACAATGTGTAGTGAGCACTTACTTTAACTCTGCTTTAAACCATTTGCTAACTGAGTACTGTATCCAGTTACTATTTTCCTATATATATTAGCCTCCTTTTTGGTAAGATTAACTCGGTACAAATACAGAATGCAGTATCATATAAATGATAAAGTGCAGTAACATCACACGCACAACTAATATTAAACATGCAAGACAGCTGAAACCTCTGCTGTTCTCTCTTCTTTTTTTTAGAAGTAATGTTTACAAAAGTGCTACCATTAAGACCTGATACAAGTCTGCCCCCCCCTTTTTTATATACAGTTGAATGACTTCTCTTCTTTCCAGCATGAATTGCTTCACTTGTGAAGCACATACCAATGCAGACCCTGCCCTATGTTAGGCAGCTAGAATGCCATAAGCAACCAAAGGACTGACGCATTGAGGTGAAAAATACAACATCTGCATACCAACTAAGCATGTAGCAGTGCAAGCCACATATACTAGATTTAAAAATATCAAGTCACTACTGATATTTACTAAACTTGGAGTTAATTCAGAGGGTAGATGAACTCAGTTTTTAGACATGCACCAGCATTTATCGAACATCTTTTCTGAGCAACCTTCTTTTCCACAGGAGAAGGTAAGGCAGTTTTAGAAGTTTTCCAGATAAATACCTGACATAAAGTGAATTCCTCATGGCTACTCTGCTTTTTCCCTGTCAAATGGAGTCAAGCTTGTTTCCATCTTCAGTAGGTAATGGGTTTTCCGCATTTCTACTCTTGTTGTGACCCTCTTTGGTGGAAATGGCTAAAACTTAAAAAGTTAGATAGTCTTGGGCTTCCTTACGCAGTGCAATGACCCTTGTACTCATGCACAGCTTGCTTTCCAAAACAAACGTGCTCTGAAAGTTCACAGGTCAAGGTTGAATGTGCGACTTCCTGTTCAGGCCAGAGATTTGAAAGTTGGAATGGAAAGGAACCATTCACAGACAAAAAAGGTATTTAAAATGATTTTTACCTTATAGTAAGAGAAGATTTCGGGAATAAATCTTGATTTGACAGATTTCAGCATGCTTTTTCGGTGATATTTATGATTTATACATGTCATTACATTTATTTGCTTGGTAGCTTATTGAAAGCTTTTAAAAAGGCGGTTTTTGCTTCATCAGTGTTGGGAATGTGGTATGAGTTGCTGTTATTTTGGAAAATGAGTGTGGCTGGGTACTTCATTTGGAATTTGATTTTTTGTTTCACCAAGTAGGTACAGTACGGAGAGAGAGTTGTCTTTGTTGCTTAATGGAGAGTGGCAGGTCTTGAGCTATGTTTATCTTGTGTCCCTTCCAGGTTAATTTTTTTTTTGTTTTTAGCTGCCTGAATGATTGTGTTAGCATGAGAGGCATTCATAATTCTTATATAGATTTGCCTAGGGACATCTGGGATTTGTGATTTCCTCAGCGCACGGTGTATTCTATCTATAGAGATTGATTGGACCAGTTCTTTGTTCTCTAGAAGAAGATCAAATATTTCTTTAGCTATGGAGGGCAACTGTGCTTGCTCAAATTTCTCTGGGATGCCTCTAATTAGGATGTTGTTTCATCTTGATCTGGCTTCCAGATCATTTAACTTTTGCTGAATTTCTTTGACTGAGTTTTCTGTGTTACAGACAGTTTTCTGGATCTCCTCTAATTTTATTTAATTGCTTAAGATTTTAGCTTCATTTTTATCAAGCCTAACCAGAAATTGTTCCAGATTGTTTCCAAAGGATGTTAATTTTGATGAGAAGGTCTGAATCTCTGCTTGAAGTGGAAGTAAGGCTGCCTTGAATTCATCCATAAAGAAGGGTTGTTCCAGTTTAGATTTCTGGGCCTGCTTTGGTGTGTCAGTTTGCTGCTTTGTGGTTTTCTGCCTTTTTGAGCATACCTCTTTTTCTGGTGATGTTATTATTGATAATCTGGTCTTTGTAGATTGTGCCTCCATATGTTCCATCTCCTTTGAGCTTAGATTGTTTCTTTTTTCCACTTTTTTTGTAGTTACACTTTTTCTGAACAATCGAGGCCTGAGCACATGTGCTGGCTTCTCTGTACAGCAACGCCTTCAGTTACCCTGTAAGTAATCTGTTTATGTTGTTTAAAGTTGAAATATGATCACTTCTTTGATTAGCATTTGCTTATTATTGTAAGATTTATTAATTTGAAGGTTCCTTTAGTAGCGTTGACCTTCTGATTAGGTTAGATTAATGTTTGCTATTGGGAGCTGTCATGAGTATGTGCTATCTAGCTGGTGATCATCTTGCAATACCCATAATGCAGATTTTAAAGGGATGAAGCCATTCAGCCCTGGATACCTGTCATCTTGCAGGTTAGGAATCCATAGTAACTCAGCATGTTCAGTACGTTTCACTATATCACCTCCCCTGCTGTCAGCAACTAACTTTTGCAAAAATTTAAAAGTAAATGTGTGACCTGAATGTTCTGCAATATGCCTAGCTAAAGCATTCTTAATATCACCCTTTCACATATGCTTGTCATAACTGTTGCATATGTAACTTTATTTCCAAGGAACATACTTTCAACACCCTAAGTTAAACTTTGTCTTTACACCCTACAAGTACTATGATTGTTGTACTGAAAATGTTGTCTGTCTAGCTACCTGCAATTCCTGCACAGGTTTTTATGTAGGAAAAACTAACAAAAAGCTAAAGGATAGAGTTAGGAGACACCTATATAACATTAGAAAGGGTGCTATTAAGAATGCTTTAGCTAGGCATATTGCAGAACATTCAGGTCATACATTTACTTTTAAAATTTTGCAAAAGTTAGTTGCTGACAGCAGGGAAGGTGATATAGTGAAACGTACTGAACATGCTGAGTTACTATGGATTCTTAAGCTACAAGCTGACAGGTATCCAGGGCTGAATGGCTCCTTCCCTTTAAAACCTGTATTAGAGGGGCATAAATTGATTTGTTAATTGTTGTATTGGCTCTATTATGTGATTATTTATGTATATAAGCTTGCTGTCTGTACTATGGTTTTAGATCTGATGAAGCGTTCAGCTCAGAATGTGAAAGTGCTTATCTTTTATTAAACTTGATGCTTTTATCTGTGATGGTCCTGCTGGTTTTATTCCGGTTACTTTGTTCTTTCATCCAGCTTGGATCTTTGTGGACTCTTGGTCATTTGTTTGCTCTAATTTTGAGTTCAACAAATTGTCTACAGTCTTGTATATGTAACTGTAAGTAATCACCCAGATCAAATTTGTTTATGTGCTGAGCAGAGTATAAGTTTCCTTTATTCATTAATTGAAACCAGCATATCAGATTGTTTTCCTTGAAGGTAGTTATTACAGGTGAATTTATAGTGGAAATATTATTTTGGATATAGGCTACTGGGAAAAATAAGAAAAAAACATTCTTTATACATTGGGTTTATATGTTTAAAATTTCTCAGTGTATTCAAAATAATGTTAATATAACTAGAATTAACTGTCCGATTAGTATTATTTATAAAATATTCTTTTAATGGACAGGACAAAGAGTTCTTTGAAATTAAATAATTATTAGAATATTTAGGGGAGCTAGACTGAATGCAAATATTTCCTTGTATATCCTTCTGTTTAGCAGTGTAATAACTATTTAACCAAAAGGCTGTTGTTTTTGATAAGAGATGATAAGGAATATAATTCTAAGTCAGGTAACCCAATACCATCAAGAGACCAATCTCTTATATGATGACTTAAAGCTATTCTGGACTTATTAGGGTACCACAAAAACCTTAACATTAAGAAATTAAACTCAAGTTTTTAGAAGGAGGTAAAGATAATGACTTCACAATGATTTTATCACAATACCTCATAAAATATGCCACTCTTCTATCTTTCATTCCATCACAAGGTTGTGATGTGGTAGATATTTTTGCTGATTTGAAACTGTTTGCATGAAATATTATGTTGAATTTACGGTTTGGAGAGACTGGTTCCGACAAGAATGTTTTATTTTGTGAAACTAACATATTTGTTCCTGTCAGTAATAATTCTACTTTAGAAGTGTTTTTGAGAATGTTTGAATCTATTATGTGTTACAGAAAGGTAAAACTGGTCGCAGGTTTGTTAATTTATCACCAGAAGAGTGGCATGTTTTACACTCCCTTATGAATGAATGAAGTATTGTAATAAAATCTGCTGACGGGGGGGGGTGTGTGTGGTGGTTTTTCTGAACCGTGAATTTTATTATAATAGCTTGAATGCTATGTTATCTGATAGTCAAACTTGTAAATGTATTTCTAAGGTTGAATTTTATTAACAGTGTTCATGGTTTGCTCCATAATGCCAAGTTAGAAAGCTGTTCCTGATGATTTATACAGGTTCCTAAAAGTTGATTTACCTCTTGTTCCATTATTTCAGGGTTTACCCAAGATTCATAAGAACATGAGCCATCCTCCATTTAGACGTATAGTTGCAGGCGGGGTGGCTCACTGAACCTATGTTCATTTATCTAGAGAAAAAGTTGAGACTGATATTGGACACTTTTATTTTTTTGTGTTAAAAGATACATAGCAGTTTCTTTTTGATTTATATAAGTTTCCCAAAGATGATGTGTTTCCATCCAGTAACCTTTTGGTAACACTTGATAATTGTATCTCTGTTCACAGTGACACCTAACCAGCAGGGTATTTTAATGATTAAGGATTTTATTGAAATGAGAAGTGATTTGGATGCTAGGAAGATTGATTTCATTGTATTTCTCCTTGAGGTGGTTTTAGAGAATAACATTTTCACATTCAACAATAGATATTACCATCAGAGACATGGCATAGCTATGGGCACACCTTGTGGCAATAGCTAAGCTAATACTGTTATGGCCATATGGGAATGCAAGTTTCTAGTGAGTTCAAGATGGTGGGGGTCATCAAATAAAAATTTTACCGACGGTTTGTGGATGACCTTTTTATAGTTTGGACTGGCACCATAGTGGAATTAGATGAATTCATTTGCTATCTTCATTCCACTACAGACTTTTTTGTGGTTCACTGCCACTAGTCCCATACTGAGATACCCTATTTGGATGTTATGGTGAAGAGGGAGCCTGGCAGTAACAGACTTATTGCATGCCTTTATAGGAAGGATTGTTACAAAATGAGTTTTGTCCATCGTAGCAGTATGCATCCTAACCATGTGTTTGAGAATGTGGTGAAGGGACAAATGTTAAGGGCCTCTAGGTTACATGTTAAAGACAAGGATTCTGAGGAATTTATTGTCACCCTGAAGGATGATTTTGAAACTAGGGGGTATAAGGAGACTGAGATTGCTAAGGGTATGTGTGGTCCTCACTAGCTTAGGAATGGTGTTGGGAGACCCTATTTTAGACCCCCACCTGGGACCCACATAGACAAGTTAGAAGGGACAATATTTTAAGAGTCCCTATGACTTTTTCCTGCAACAAAAATAAGGTCACTGATGTAATTAAAAATAATTGGCATATTTTAACCTCTGATTCATCTGTTGAAGCATTATTTGGCACATCTCCAAAGTTTTACTACATGAATATGATGAATTTAAAGAGGTTGTTGTGCTACCAAGATAAGTTGGGTTATGGACAATGGGGAGAGGGTACCAAAAAGTATAGCACTTGCAATTTTTGCCATTATGTTAAAGAGGGTAATGAGTTTGTTCAGCCACAGACAGGGAAGAAATATTTTTTAAATGATATGGCTAACTGTGACAGAATGAACATTGTTTATTTAGCCAACTGTGGGCAATGCAGCTCATTTTATGTTGGCAAAACTAACCATCAGTTTTGTGAACATATTAGGGACCATATATAATGTATAAATAAAGGTAACACTGTCAATGCCTTAGCTAAACATGTTCAAATGCAGGGCAATGCACATAGGTTTTCTTTTACTGTGTTAGATGTTATATATGAGAATGCTAGGTTGGGTAACATTGAAAATTAAACAGAAAGATGTGAAGCAAGATGGATACCCAAACTACGTTCTCATATGGAGTTAGGTTTAAATGAATTTGTACCTTTGAAACCTGTTTTAAAAGCCAGAAAGAAAAGGAAAAAGTAATGTCTATTTCCTTTTGCTGAGTTCACTTTTTTAGTGAGCTCAGCTTTAACTATTTAATTGTTTGATTAGTTTTAGCTTTTGATTGGTCTTTGTATTATGACAGCATTATATAAATGTTTAGTAAAGATGTTGTTTCATTAGGGTCTGAAGAAGCTATGATTCCATAGCGAAAGCACTTACAAGTTTGTATATGCATTAAACTTGGATGTATTTTACCTGCTGCCTGTTGTTTGCTACCTACTTTACCTTTGGATATTTTAAATAGAGACTGCTGTGTTTCCATAACTGGATTTATTTTACCTGCTGCCTGCTGTTTGCTGCCTATTTTACCTATGGACACTTTGAACTGTGACTGCTGTGTTTCCACACTGCTGCTTTTCTCTGCACTTAGTTTTGATTTCTGGCTACTGGTGTGGTTTGTCTGCTGGTGGAATTTTTGTGTTTCACTTTTATATAATGTAAACATGTAATTGTAAAACCCTTCAAATCCCACATGGGTTGAATAATAAAACTATCCAAACATTTCCACACATCCAAGCAAACATCAATATCCTCTCTGCTATATTTATAATAATATTTTTTACTATATATATATATATATATATATATATATATATATATATATATATATATATAAATAACTAAAATAGTAGTTGAGGCTTCTGTATTGATTGTTAAATTACAAAGTCTTAACAAAGCATTTTAATTGTAAAAATTCATATCATCATACTGATATTAATATGTTTCATATACCAAAAAAGAAATAAAGGTAGTAATGACAAACTGTATAAGAGTTTTCCTAAAATACTGAGCCTTAAATACTGTAAAGAAATTATGCAATTATTACATCAGCACAAACAACTAAGATATAGTTATTACAAATTCGATAAAAGAATTGTGTAGCTTGGAATTTCTCATATAATCCATATAAATTATATTAAACTTATATGGATGCCTTTTAATGTAAGAACATTTATATTTGACTAAGCAAACCCATATGCTTCCTTAAAAATTTCCATTGTATTCACTTTACAAAATCTCATCCAAGAAAAGTACCCATTTCAGTATACTTATAAAAGTTTGAATGTTTGGTTGACTCTATATTATATATTTTCTATACAGATAAAATGCCTGTAACTTTTAGATATGAAACAATTACTGTATAATCCCAAAGTTTGGAACCTCAAAGATTACAATTGAATAACTTAAGCTCATTATCTATAACAGCAAGTAAAGTAATTGAAATAAGTTAAAAAAGCATATGAAACAAAAGATGATATTTAAGAAAAATATATTTTCACCCCCCCATGTTCTTTTCTGTCTTTGCCTTTATTATCAGTCATCAAACCGATAAATTAGATTCCATTTTAGTAAACATTATATGCCATGCAATATCATACAAGAAGAGTGCCATAATGTACTGCTACACACTTCTGAAGCAGAAGATAAAACATTTAGTTTTTTTAGCACATAAACACTGCTATCTAGTTGGTTATAAAAAAAAGCCAGACATAGCCCATGTTTGCCAACTTTAACAATCACCCTAAGGAAAAATGCCTTCATTTTATGGACTAGCGCTTAACTTAATTTGTATTTGAATGTGTGATTGTGAGCAGTATTCTAATCTTATTACCACCAACCATCTTTCTTTATCCCAGCTCGCATTCACTTAATCTCTCTATGTGCATTTAAAGGCTTCTGACAACTCCCATAGCATACAGAATATTTGAACTGCAGTAAATATGAAAGCATCACATCAGACCACATTATTTCTTTTCCTTTCCCTTCCTATTAAGTACAGGTCCAGTAATGAAAGTTATGAGTTTTTCCATCAGAATTGTATTATAGTAGGTACTTGGGGAAAAAACACAGCTAATTGGTAAGAAATAATGGAGCAGAAATGGGCAATTAAGCATATAAACTAATCTGATCAACTCACATAAATTACAACTGTCATGAAACGGTTGATTGGGATTATATAAAATAAGTTTAAAATAGCTAAATTTAAACCATGCCTGCTGCAAATATGGTTTGTTATTGATTTAAGACAATAAAATATACAACTCATAAACAGTTTTCTAGAGATTTCACTTAACAAAAAGTAGCATATTTGTTGCTGTGCTTCTATCTATTAAGAATTTGAAGCTGTCAAAGAATGAATTATACCACAATACTTTGTTAGATGGTTTTGAACATAATTTTGGGTTCTGTTTGAACCATGGAGTTAAGAGCCCACCCCAAAAGGTTTGATTGACAGAAAAGGGCAATGACATCACTAAAGCTCATTCCTTCTTGAAGTGTTTCAAATGTGTATGGAGGGAAACTCAAATGAAGAAAAAAAGAAAAAAGAAGAATTAGCTATTAGACATTTGTTAGCCTCATTCACCAGATCAAAAATAGAAGCCAAGACCACGTTGGACATTTGGCAACTTGAATGAAAATAAAACAGCCACTTCAAAATTCCTCTGATTTTCCCCTCTCTGTCCTCTAAAACAAACAAAAAAAAATCCAGTACAAGGTTAATTTTCAACACCAGCAGTCCCAAAAATGACATCTCCCACTACAAGCCATCAATGACTCTTAAACTAGCGTTGTCTTTGGTTTTGGTATTTCTTCGAATATGGACTGTTTTGTTTTTGTTTTTTTGGTTACTAGTTATCGTTGGTGGTATGAGGAGTCCCAAAGAAATGGAGAACCAATCTTTGCTTAGTGAGCTCATTAGGGTTATTCAAACCCACTCGCAGAGCACACCAATTGTTTCACCCTCATCGAATTAAACAACATTATCCTGTGTTGCCAGGGTAGTCCTAGTGGCACTATGGAGCAGATGCTGATGTCCAAAACAAGAGACCGGAGAAACTACACACCTCCCTCCGTACCACGAGGTGAAGAGTTAGATGCCAGTGATGGTATCGGAGAAAATAATGGACAGATTAGAGTGGAAGGCCGCTCCTATGGTAGACGTTTCGAATTGACCAGAGAGGCAGATATGTATCAGGACATAGACTTTGGGGAATGGCTCGACAGATCGTTCTCTGATAATCAAGGGTTTACGGAGAGAAAGCAGCCATTGAATACAACTTACAAGGACAAATGTAAGATGTTCAAGAACCAATTGTCCAAATACAAGAATTTAGCATTGGACAATTGTTATCTAAATAAATGTATTGAATTAAACATTGTTCCAAAGGGTTTAAGACTCAACAAATTTCCAAACAATGTTGAAGGAAACAATGATTTTTTTAAAGCCATATGTAAAGTATTGAATGATTGTGGTATAGCGATACTGAGGGTAATGATTGAAAACAATGTTAAAATTATGGAAATGTGTAAAAAAGAAATTGAAAACTTACAAAAGGAAATTGGTGAGGATTTGTTATTTACCATAAAAGAGTACAAAAGTATATACTGTAGTACACTACAAGATGTTGATTTTTATGTTTCATAAAACTATAAACGGAAGATGGGGAAGATAGAACGGGACAGGGCTGATTACAATGATGGAAAGGCTTATGTGATTTTTAACAATTCCAGACTCAATAGGGTTGTGAAAACGGATCATTTTACAGAACAAAGGGGGAGGGGGGAATCATACTATACTAGTTTAGACCACCAGAATGAAAGAAATAAGGACGGGAATGAAGAGAGTCTGAATGATTTTTTTTAACCTGGGGACCCTTTAGGGGACAGTCAAGGACCAAGACGGTCTGAGAGAATAAGAAACCAGAACAGACGACAGTCTTATGCGGAAGTGACAGGCCACCAGTTTGGACGACAAGAGGGGAGAGGGAGGTACAAGAGGTGAATAGGCAGGAAGGAATTTCACTATTAATGAGTAGTACAGATGTTTTGAATGAAACTGAGGTTTTTAGTTATGAAATCAACAATATCCCCTGGACAAACAATCCATTTGGGGAGGAAGTACTTGGGGTGAACACTATAGAAGATTTTTCTAGTGAATTTCTTAAGGAAAACAGTCACAAAATAATACACACACACAACAATTTCAGTATTTATAATTACACTGAGGTGGAGGCGACGGATGTTTTTTTCAAATTATTTACAAAAGGGTTTGCTTTCATACCATCAAAAACACCTAGAATTGAAGAGATAGTCCTGGATATCAAACTTTTCACTAGGAGTTTAAATCTAGCATGGATATTCCACGACCACCTGGTTAAAAAAGAGAATTTTCTAAAAAAATGAAGTACTTACACCCCCCCCCCCCACAGCAGGATATTTATAACTTTGAAAAAAGTGTTATCAACACTTTAAGAGATGAATATGGTAAGAGGAAGAAGAAGAGGTATAATTTAAGTAAACAAGAAAAAGATATATTACAACAGTTGAGTAACAATCGAAATACTAGGGTTATGAAACCTGACAAGGGGGGAGGGGTAGTCCTGATGGATCAGTGGGACTATACAAATAAGATGTTAGAAATTTTGAACACTGACAATAGATATTGCATGATATCCAGGAATGAATTAAATATATCATATCAAAAAATTGACCTAAAAATTGGCCGAAGGAGAAGAGGAGGGCGAAGGCGTGCCCGAAGGCAGGAAGATAGGAGGAAGGTTAGGAGTGTAGCAGTGAGGATAGGAACTTTGAATGTTGGCAGTATGACTGGTATAGGAAGAGAGCTAGCTGATATGATGGAGAGAAGGAAGGTTGATATATTGTGTGTGCAAGAGACCAGATGGAAGGGAAGTAAGGCCAGGTGTTTAGGAAACGGGTTCAAATTGTTTTATCATGGTGTGGATGGCAAGAGAAATGGGGTAGGGGTTATACTAAAGGAACAATATGCCAAGAGTGTTTTAGACGTGAAGAGAGTGTCTGACCGAGTGATGTTTATGAAGCTCGAAATTGATGGTGTAATGATGAACGTTGTTAGTGCATATGCTCCTCAAGTTGGGTGTGCGATGGAAGAGAAAGAGAAATTTTGGAGTGAGTTGGATGAAGTTGTGGTGAGTGTACACAAGGGTGAGAGACTAGTGATTGGAGCGGACTTTAATGGGCATGTTGGTGAAGTGAACAGAGGGGATGAGGAAGTGATGGGTAGGTATGGTGTTAAGGAGAGGAATGCAGAAGGTCAGATGATTGTGGATTTTGCGAAAAGGATGGACATGGCTGTGGTGAATACGTATTTTAAGAAGAGGGTGGAGCATAGGGTGACGTACAAGAGTGGAGGAAGATGCTCACAAGTTGATTATATACTATGTAGGAGGGCCAGTCTTAAGGAGATTGGAGACTGTAAAGTGGTGGCAGGGGAAAGTGTAGTTAAGCAGCATAGATTGGTGGTATGTAGAATGACGTTGGTGATCAAGAAGAGGAGGAGGAATGTGAAAGCTGTGCCAAGGATTAAATGGTGGAAGTTAAAAAGGGTGATTGTGAAGTGGAGTTTAGGGAAGAGTTAAGACAGGCACTGGGAGGCAGTGGAGAGTTACCGAATAGCTGGGTAACTACAGCAGAACTAGTAAGGGTGACTGCTAGAAAGGTGCTTGGTGTGACATCTGGACAGAGGAAGGAGGACAAGGAGACCTGGTGGTGGAATGCGGAAGTACAGGAGAGTATACAGAGGAAGAGGCTGGCGAAGAAGAAGTGGGATTGTCAAAGAGATGAAGAAAGTAGACATGAGTATAAGGAGATGAGGCGCATGGCAAAGAGAGAGGTGGCGAAAGCTAAGGATAGGGCATATGGAGAGTTGTACGAGAGATTGGACACTAAAGAGGGAGAAAAGGACCTGTACCGATTAGCTAGACAGAGGGACAGAGCTGGGAAAGATGTGCAGCATGTAAGGGTGATAAAGGATAGTGAGGGAAAGGTACTCACAAGAGAGGAGAGTGTGTTGAGTAGATGGAAAGAGTATTTTGAGAGGCTGATGAATGAAGAGAATGAGAGAGAGAGAAGGTTGGATGATGTGGGGATAGTGAATCAGGAAGTGAAACAGATTAGCAAGGAGGAAGTAAGGGCAGCTATGAAGAGGATGAAGAATGGAAAGGCTGTTGGCCCAGATGACATACCAATGGAAGCATGGAGGTGCTTAGGAGAAATGGCAGTGGAATTTCTAACTAGATTGCTTAATGAAATTTTGGAAAGTCAGAGGATGCCTGAGGAGTGGAGAAAAAGTGTTTTGGTACCTATCTTTAAGAATAAGGGTGATGTGCAGAGCTGCAGTAACTACAGAGGGATAAAACTGATTAGTCACAGCTTGAAGTTATGGGAAAGAGTAGTGGAAGCAAGGTTAAGAAGGGAGGTGATGATTAGTGATCAGCAGTATGGTTTCATGCCAGGAAAGAGCACTACAGATGCAATGTTTGCTCTGAGACTGTTGATGGAGAAATACAGAGAAGGTCAGAAGGAGTTGCATTGTGTCTTTGTAGACTTGGAGAAAGCATATGACAGGGTGCCTAGAGAAGAGTTGTGGTATTGTATGAGGAAGTCGGGAGTGGCAGAGAAGTACGTAAGAGTGGTACAGGATATGTACGAGGGTAGTGTGACAGTGGTGAGGACTGCAGTGGGAGTGACAGATCCGTTTAAGGTGGAGGTGGGATTACATCAAGGATCAGCTCTGAGTCCTTTCTTATTTGCAGTGGTGATGGACAGGTTGACAGATGAGGTCAGACAGGAGGCCCAGTGGACTATGATGTTTGCAGATGACATTGTGATCTGTAGTGAGAGTAGGAATCAGGTTGAGGAGACTCTGGAGAGGTGGAGATATGCTCTAGAGAGCAGAGGAATGAGGGTCAGCAGGGCTAAGACAGAATATATGTGTGTAAATGAGAGGGAGGGTAGAGGAATGGTGAGGATGCAGGGAGTAGAGTTGGTAAAGGTGGACGAGTTTAAGTACTTGGGATCAACAGTTCAGAGTAATGGTGAATGTGGAAGAGAGGTGAAGAAGAGAGTACAGGCAGGGTGGAATGGGTGGAGAAGAGTGTCAGGAGTGATTTGTGACAGACGGGTATCCGTAAGAGTGAAAGGGAAGGTCTACAAGAGTGTAGTGAGACCAGCTATGTTATATGGGTTGGAGACAGTGGCATTGACAAAAAGGCAGGAGTCAGAGCTGGATGTGGCAGAGTTAAAGATGTTAAGATTTGCAATCGGTGTGACTAGGATGGATAGGATTAGGAATCGGTATATTAGAGGGTCAGCTCATGTTGGACAGTTTGGAGACAAAGCAAGAGAGACGAGATTGCGTTGGTTTGGACATGTGCTGAGGAGGGATGATGGGTATATTGGGAAAAAGATGCTAAGGATGGAGCTGCCAGGTAAGAGGAATAGAGGAAGGCCTAAGATAAGGTTTATGGACGTGGTGAGAGAGGACATGCAGGCGGTTGGTGTGACAGAGCAAGATGCAGAGGATAGAAAGAAATGGAAAGAGATGATCCGCTGTGGCGACCCCTAACGGGAAAAGCCGAAAGAGAATGATGATATCAAAAAATTGACCTTACCTTGGAAGATAATCTACTACAAGGATTAATTGATGTGGAATTGTACAATTTTTTAAAGGTAGCCAAACCTGTAATACCTGCAATTTTCAGAATTCCAAAAATACACAAGCAAATAGATAACCCTCCCCTGAGACCAATAGTGACATCACAGGGATCCAAGACCCAACTTTTAGCCATTTATGTGGATACAAAACTAAAAAAATTTCATCTAAAATATCCACACATCTTAGGTGATTCCTGGGATTTTTTGGAAAAATTTAAAACCATTCCATTTAATGTTAATTTTTTGTTTGTGACTATAGATGTGAAAGACTTATTCTCTGTTATCCCCCATAAGGAAGGACTAGAATGGTTTGAAAAAATGTTTGTAGATTTTCAGATGTTGAATGCAGATGAATTTAAACTGGTACTGGAGCACATGGAGTTGGTTTTGAAATACAACTTTATTTACTATCAGGGAGAAATATATCACCAGTTGGATGGAGTGGCGATGGGGTCAGCTTGTGCCCCCATCTATGCCAACATTATTATGTTGTACTGGGAACTACTGCATGTTTTCCAGTCCAGGTTCAAACAAAACACAGTGAGATACTACAGGTTTTTGGATGATATTTTTATAGTCTGGGACGGTACTCAGGAAACCATCAATAAATTTATGGAGGTTCTGAACAACAGTACTGATTTTTTAAAATTCACTTTTGAAAGCAATAAAGACACGATACATTATTTAGATGTTAGGATAGATAAAGATTATGAAAATAAGAACTATAGATCTATTATTTATAGAAATAAATGCCACTCCAACTCATACTTACATTATGAAAGTGACCACCCATACTATCTTAAAAAGAACATAGTAAAGGGCCAAATGATTAGGGTGTCAAGGATGACATCAGACCCAAACGATTTTATTAAAGAAGTTAATATTGTTCAGAATATGTTCATGGAAAGAGGATACCCAGAGAGAATGGTAGAGAATATTAAAAAAGAAATTATAAAGAAAAGAGATATTGAGTACAAACCATTATTGGTGCAAGAAACTGGAATTAATACCAACTTAGTGTATGATATAGATAGATCAAATAATAACAAAGAGAACAGGATGATATCCCACTATACGCATACTAAAAGTGAGAGAAGAGGTTTTGATATCCCACGTTTGGTTTTAACTTATTATTATGATATAGGATGGATGAAAAGAAGTATTAATGAAATATGGAACATGTTTAACAGAATACCCACTAGAATACAAATATTTCAACAACCACTAAAATATAGCCTCAGGAGGAATATGAATTTGAAAAACATTTTGGAAAAGAAAAAAGGTGATACAAATCAGGGGGCATGTACAAAAGTTGGTACCCACAAGTGTGGAAGATGTGCCCAGTGCCCATTTATATTAGGTGAAAAGGAATTGTATATCCCTAACATTGGTTTAAAGCTGAGGAGTTAAACGTATTCTAGTTGTTATACCAAAGGGGTGGTATACTTGACATACTGTAAGACATGTGGGGCATATTACATGGGGAAAACTGAGAAACTGAGAGAAATTTGAGGAGTCGTATTTACGAACATGTTAGGGATATCAACAAAAAGAATGTGAACAATGCCTTATATAGGCATACTTTAAAATGCAACAATATGAATATAAAATTTTGGGTACTGGAGGAGGTCAAGCAGAGAGAGAGGGGTGGCGATTGGGAAACATATTTGGAATACCGAGAGATGATTTGGCAAATTAGATTGGATTCATGTACCCACCTAGGAATGAATGACCACATTTCCATTAAACCAGCCTTAAAATTGTTGTCCCTGAATCCGAAGAATACGCAATAATATGAATATAATATGAATTTAATATTTTATGACAATAAGCTTATACAGTGTCTATACTGTTTTAACCTATTCATTTATTTATTAATTCATTCATTTATTGATATTGACATTGGTAGTTTTTTATATATATATATCATATCATATATATTTATTAAATACATTTTTACATATATTATATATATTTATATATTTTTATTTATTTTTTGGGTACGTTTTAATATGTGTAATTTATGTATTTATATTCTATTATATATTTTTTAGCTGGAATTTACAACTTACATCAACACTATTTATAACACTTTTAGAGATTAGGTTACATGTCATGAATATGGATTACTATTGTGAATTTCAAAGTTCATAGTGTTCTACACATTGTATGTATATTTAGGGAGCTTGTATTTCTTTTCACTGAGAGAGTTTTATTTACTGCCTCAACTATTTCCTCAGTATTATGAGGAATGTATTTATAGGCCATTATGGGAAGTTATGATTTGTAAGCTATACCACTTGTTATGAACATAGACATGCTATTTATCACGAGTCCGACTATTGTAAGTTTTGTAAATGGTTACTTGATTTGAGCGCCAACCAACAGCCAATGAGAAGCTACGAGAGAACGTTTAAATGAGTTGGTAACTCAAAAGTGTGGATTCTGAAGAAGTCTCATGTTATGAGATGAAAGCGCGCTAAATCCATTTGTTGTCTTTGTCTTTTTATTTTTCATATTTATACCTTGGTCATTCTTTGGATTAAAAGTTTTGGAATAAAGTGCTACAGTACTCATCGAGTTTTTTGTGGGTTCCATATATGAAGGAGGACAGCCTTTATTGTTACCAAACAGCGTTGTCTTTGGTTTTGGTATTTCTTCGAATACAGACTGTTTTGTTTTTGTTTTTTGGACTCTTAAACTAGACTGAAGTAGCAAGCCAACTGCAAGACTAGAGAGAAAAGAAATCACTAGTAATCTGCTCAATCATATCACAAAATAAAACAAGACAGTAAGCAGGGCTCTCGTTACACCAGACGCTGTCCCATTCTATAAAGGAAACCATGCATATAGACATTCTCCAGCATGCCTTAACAGTTCAATAGAAATAAAGACCACCCAAATCATGAACAAACACATTTACTTTCTATTAAACAACATTACCTAATAGCAATGTAGATAAGTAAATGACACATAATAAGAGATATGTCTTCATGGAAACACATAACCAATCTGAAAATAATATGCAGTTTAAGGTTGTAATGTGTCAACTAACAGTAAAAACTTTAGGATGTATGAGAATAGGTTATTCTTGTTGCATTTAATGATTCCATACTAATAGTGTAAACATGAGCATATAATATGTATATCATTTTATCAGCAAAAAAAAAAAAAAAAAAAAAAAAAAAAAAAAAAACATACATAAATATAAAAGCAGGCTCAGATTATATTCAAGTCTATAACATATAAGGACTTCTTAGGAAATATAGCATTAACCATATCCCATATTCTTACTCTGAACTATGTTATTAAACAGGGCTATATTATGTGTGTTTGATATATAGTGTGTTAAAAAAAACAATTTAGAATTGTTAGCTTTATAATAAATGCAGATATAAGGAAAGTAACACAAATTAATTTACCTTAGTATAGAAGTATCTTAGTCTCCTTTTGCTTCTACCTGGATATCAGTTAAGACAGATTCAGTTATAGTAGATAAAAAAATGAAATAACAAACATTTATATTACTTTGCATAGTAAGCTAGATAGTATTTATTTTATTCGTTTTTTTAGTTTCTTCTTATCACTTGTTTTCCATCCTGGTTTCTCTGCCTGTCTCTTTAAGGAAGCACTGTTCCAATCCATATCTTCTGTTTGTTCTAAGATGTTATTGATTTCCAGATATGCTAAAGCTTTGTCTAGTTCTTCAAAACATTTTGTTTCATATGGAAAAAAAGATTTTTAATCGGGCCATAAATAAAAGGTAAATTTATTTCAGTTCTCTTGTTAATTGGCAAAAGCATTTTCTTTTAGAAATAATTGAGGTGGAGTAGTCATTGTCAAACTGAATAATTCTTTCTTCTAGTTTAATGGGAGATTTTGACTGCAGTCTTTAAGATTAATTCCTTCTCTTGTGAAGAAAAAAATCTTACAATAACAGATCTCAGAAAAACAAGTAGAAACCAAGGATCTGTATGCTCATACCAAATGACAATGGTTCAGGTAAGTCTAGTATTTTAGGCAGCCAAGATGTCAAAAAGGTTGCCATATTATTTCCTTCTATTTTCTCTGGTAAACCAAAACTCCTGATGTTGTTTCTGTGGGATCTATTGTCCACATCACAAATTTTATTTAGGAGAATATTGTTTTGCTTTAATAAAAATGTAATATTATGCTCATCCTCATTTAGTCTTCCTTCTATATCATTTAGAGAGTCTTCAATGCTAGATATCTGTCCTCTCTGCTGTTGTAATGCTTCTTGGATTTGATCCATTTGTTTGGTACACTTCTCTTTGAGATTATCCAGTTTAGTGTCCATTTTGTCTATTTTTAGGGATAACTCATGAATATAATGAGAACCAACTGAAGTTCTTTCTTAAAAGTTGAATCCTGTGAGTTTGTTTTCAAATGACTCGTTTTCAGGCTGTATGCAAAGGTATTTTTCAGATAAATAATTTGACAGGAAAACTTTGAAATATCAAAATCATTTTTTGATTCTTTCTTAATGGGTACTTTAGTTTGTATAAATATGTTTCAGTAAGGATGATAAGATAGATAAAAAGTAAATATTTCCTGTCAGAAATATATAATATAGCAGAGTAAGTAGATTATGATGGTATCTTGACTGTATCCTAGCCATGACCCCCGTAAGCTGTCTACCTTGACAGACATTGAATAAATGTCAGTCGAATAATGCATTCATGTGATCACATATTTTCAAATCATGTCAAGTATCTGTACTTGGCTCTGTGACACAGAAGGATTAAACCCTGCTACGACTCAAAATTTGGCACTGAAAAAGCCATGCAAGGGATGGTAGGATTGAGTAACTGATGCCAGATTGACCTCACTGGTGGGGGGAGATGATTTCCAATTGGATGTTTACTATCATGCTAGTAGAGGCTTGTGCAGTACCAAATGGCAAGGAATAGGGAAAGGGGTTTGGTGATCCCAAGCCACTGATGGTAGCCTTTTTATTTGTTGTAAGTTCATTCCTTTTATATTTCTAAAATTGTTTTCTCCCTAGTGCATGTATCACAAAGTTTGAGTGTCTTGTTTAAAGGCTTCAATATGTAAATCTGGAAATATATTACAATGCCTGATTCTCTGATGCCCTAGTTTTGATCCAGAAAGTGGTTTGTCCCACCATAACTTGCTATATCTGGATAGGGACCTATGGATAAAATAAAAAAAAAAATGGTTCTGCAGTATGATGTGTATACCAAAAAGACATCACATGCTCAGGTATACGGCATCCTGATAGTATAGTTTGAATTAGTACATGCCCTAACCTGATCAATATTAAGTCCTTCAACAGTAGTTTTAACATTTTTTTTGTATCATACTCCTGTGCTACTGATTTACCTGAAGAACAAATGACTTGCTACATCATTTCCTGTTTCCTGTACACTTATTAGAAACTACCATTGTTTCTTTCTCTTTATATTTACACAGTATTGGGACCTGTGCCAAGTTAACTCATGAAGCAGATACTGCAAAGCTGTATTATCTCTTTGAATACTTTCTAAAGATTTGCTCATCCTTGACAATGGCCACTGTTAGTCGTTCCTCTCCTGTTATACTGTGGTGCCTTGTTTGGTTGTTGCAGCTGCAACTGATTTCTGCTTTGACAGCCATACATTTGGGAAATAGTGCTTACTTGAACACAATGTTGCTGACACTCAATTTGGGATCCACACATTTCTGGACTGATTACATTCCTTCTTGTAACATTATTTCCTGTCTGAAAACCATATTAGTGTATAAGAGGGGTTATATTGCCATACATGCATAGTTCTTCCCAGGTTTGCCTACAACACATATGCAAAGTACAAGGCCTTTAGGGGGTTCATGCCACTGTTGTACTTGAAGACTTCATTCCCCAAGAATATTTTTACACTCCTTCCACACACGTGAACTATATTCTAGAATATAAGTGAATATATACAACGTTTAAGTGTTACCAGATTTCAAGGATGCATACTGGCCTTTTAGATGCCTTCCTACTACTTGGATCAGTCTAGTGAATGTATACATTTGACTGATATATACCTTTGACTGTTAAGAATGTTTCATCTCTCATGAAGCTGTCTATAGGATTATCGTTATCTGGGTTAACAGTTTATACACAAACTACCTCAGAGCCGTTGAACCAAGATGCTACTGTATTTCTTGTTACATGTTCTCCCAACTGTTGTAGGTTAGTAACGAGGAATTGGTGTATTTTACGCTAACTCATGCCTATATGAGCTCACCTAGCCTAGGTTTATTGGGCCCAAGCTGTTTGACAGTGTATAAACTACTTACAAAATATTTAATGTGACTACCATGAACATCTCAATTTTATCACTTTCCTGATACATTATGTGAAAACATTTTATCTGTAATTTTGATTTCTCTCTGTTTTATTTATTATTGACGGCATGTCTCACCCTCTTGCAGGTATCTGTGACTCATGCATTTTGGTGGGGGGGGGGTTCAGTAACTTGTGGCTTTTCTTTAAATACATTAGTTTTTAGACTGTCTTAATCTCTTTCCTGCAGTTTCCATCTAGCTAACATCTGAGCCACATCACACAAAAGGCAGAGAATGAACAAAAGTGAAAGTGAAAGAAGGAAAGAGAGATATAAAGAAAGTTATAGAGAGAGGGAGAGAGAGAAGGCTGTATGCCTTAGTCTTTTTGTTTACAGAGTACTGGGAGTGATTTAATAAATATGACTGAAAAGAGGAGTACTGTCCATGAATATGTATAGTGACGTTCTTCTGAGAACCTGACTGAATCTATTTTAACTACTGCCCTTGGCTGTTTTTGACTGTTTGCACATTGCCTAACTTTTAATTGCCCACCTCACACCCTGGTGTGTTCTTTGAGCTGATAGGAAGGGGAGGGTGACTGAGATATGGCGGGGGGGGGGGTAGGGTGGTGGCAGGGGGCAGTCAGTCATCTGTGTACCAGTTTCAAATTCTTTTACTGAGCTTGTATTGCTTGACCTGTATAGCCTCTAATAATGACCTGCATATGAATTTTCATTGACAAGTTCTGTTTTGGTTCCTGTTCATTACTAATTCTCTTCCTTACTAAAGTCAAGCTTTGCTTTAGGGTCAATGGATTTACAGTGAAATGCTGTCATTTTTGAGAGCCTGAGTAAAATCTACTATTTTAGACAGGATGCTATCTGGCTGAAAGGCTGAAAGGCCTTTATCATTCCCCTTCACAAAGGAGGTAATAGCAACAAGCTTCCCATTTTCCAGCCAATCGCTATCTTATCCCCTATCTCAAAAGTCCTAAAAAAATGTATCCACCTTCAACTTCTACCCTGCCTCACAGACAACCACCTACTTACCCCCACACAACATGGTTTTAGATCTGGCCAGAGAACCACAACCACTCTCCTCTTCCTCGGAACTGTCAACAAAGCCTGGGATTCCGGCTGTCTAGTGTCCACCCTGCTTCTGGACTTATCCAAGGCCTTTGACACTTTCTCCCATAACCTTTTCCTATCTAAACTCTCTAATCTAAACCTATTCCACTCTTCTGTCAACTGGTTTTCTAGTTACCTCTCTGACAGACAACAAGCTGTCAAATGGAAAAAAGCCAATTCCTCCTTCATTAATACACCTACAGGCGTACCCCAAGGTTCCATATTGGGTCCCCTACTGCTCAACATTTTCATAAATAATTTCCACCAAAACATTCCTAGTGCTAAAATGATTCAATACGCAGATGACTCTATAATCATCTGCTCCACCACTTCCACCTCCACTCTCTTATAACTAACTCAGGATGCTTTCTCTTATACCGAACATTGGATGATAGACAACCACCTGTCACTCAAAGCATCAAGAACTAAAATTATGTTATTCTCCCCTTCAAAAAGTACCATTACAGACAAGAACTCATTCTCCATTACTAGTCAAAACAATACCTCTCTCGAGGTAGCCTCCCATGTAAAGCTTCTAGGAGTCCTTATTGATGAACAGTTAAAATTTGATACCCACCTACTAACCAATATAAAGAGAACCCACCAGAAACTAGGCATGCTTTACCGCCATAACAGCTATATCACTCCCAATACTAAACTTGTACTCTATAACACCTTCCTCATTCCTTCCCTCCTATACGGTGCCCCACTTCTTGCTAACCTTTAATCTTCTCTAAAAATAAAGCTATCCTGTTCTAACAAAATTTCTAAGTTTGCTACTGGCTATAAATCCTCCTCTGATCACTGCAATGCCCTACACAAACTAAATTGTCTCGAACTTCCCAACCATCTTACCGACATTCAACTACTCATGCCCATAAACTCATGTTTAATCCCTCCATCTGCCCACCCCTTGCCTCCTCCTCCTTCAAAATGCACCTACCCAACAGCCTTATAAGATCCAGTAACCAGAATTTGCTTGAACTGCACAGGACTGCTCATCCTCCAGCAAACACCTACTATCCTTTTCTTTAGCTCGCCTCTGGAACTCCCTGCCACCTCTTATTCGTACTACAGACAACCACTCTACCTTTAAGACCTTGCTTCATTCCCATCTCAACACTGTTTGGGAATGTTCCTGCTCTCTTCCCACATGACTCACCTCTTTTTTCCCATTTCTCACACTCCTTTACTTCTTTCTTCATCACACTGAGCTTCTCTGACTACGACCATCTTCATTTTTCTCATTTACTCCCACTCTTGCTCTTTTTTTTCTTATTGCCCCACCCTTCTTACATTCAACAATTAACACCTCTTATCCCCCTATCCTACTTTAACTCTGCTAAGATTTCATGTAAAACTGTAATAAACACTGTGTTATTTCACATTGTAACAAATCTAACAGGAATATGCACCAATGGATTTTTCTTATTTATGTGTGTGTGTGTGTGTGTGTGTGTGTGTGTGTGTGTGTGTGTGTGTGTGTGTGTGTGTGTGTGTGTGTGTATACGTGTGTGTGTGTGTGTGTGTTTTTGTGCGTGTGTGTGTGTGTGTGTGTGTGTGTGTGTGTGTGTGTGTGTGTGTGTGTGTGTGTGTGTGTGTAATTTTACCTTTTGCTTTTTTGACTATATTGTCACTGCAATCGTGGATTTTTTGTCATGTTGTGTAATACCATCGTTCTTCAATAGTATCACATAAATGTAAATGCATTGTCTTCATATTATATTGTTCATGGAGCTTTTCTACCAGGACTTCATTGAAAACTGGCTCTTCTTGGCCCAATGGACTATCCTGGTAAACAAACTGTAAAATAAATAAATAAATAAAAATGTATCTCATTTCTTATTCACAGTCATATAATGCATTTATAATCTCATAACATACTTCCAGCATTTTGTCCACTTAATCCCACTGACATTCTTCCAGAGATGACTACTTCCTTCTTTCCTTTTACATATGTTGTGCCTTGTTTTTCTTTGTATTCCATTATTATTGTTTGCAAAACGATTATAAAAGGAAAATAACATTTGTTTGTAAGAGCACAATGCAGCAATGCCAGGAAGTTGTATATACATAAATCCTGAGGATTAGAAATTGGATCAGCTATTACTTGGACTCTGTGTACCAGGTAATATAAGAAATGGTAAAAATTTGTTTTAAGGGACATAAGCATTGAGTTGCCAGGCCCTTGTGTGCTACTGCTTGGTTTTGCATTCTATGTAAGTTATCAGTTAGCACCAGAGAACTAACCTATGGGAATTATTGGGACATTGCCATTGGTTATAGGTTTCAGACCAACAGGAACACCAAGCCCAAGAGTTCTTTCCTATTCAAAAACAGGTGTCTAAAAAAGTGACACCATAAAATTCACTCAAACAAACCCCAAAGCAGTAGAAAATATGTATTTATAAAACAATAAGATAATATAATCTTAAAAGTGCACACAAGCTCAGCGATGATAACATCGCAAACTTCCTTTGGCTATAATGCTATTATTTTGATAAAAGCAACTAGCTGTACAAGTGTATGTGTAAGTACAACAATAACACACCCTAAATCAAGGGTGTGTATGAACTGGATGTACACCAAATAGCTTATAACATAAACAATTATATAATTGTGAGCACTAAAACAGTACCCAATGAATCAGAAAAAACAAAACCAAATAGTTAAACATTAGACCCGAAACGTTTGTGGCTCCTTCCACCAGGGGTGGCCCTACCTCTCTTTTACTTGAAATACGTGAGCTTTTATGGCAGTTAAAGTTAGACTCTTTCAATACACCGGGGCTTAATGAAAGTTGTAATATAGCCCCAGTGTTAAAGTATAAATCATACTTGAGATGAGACCCAATATTTTAAAAACTTTTCGGGTCTAATGTTTAACTATTTGGTTTTGTTTTTTCTGATTCATTGGGTACTGTTTTAGTGCTCACAATTATATAATTGTTTATGTTATAAGCTATTTGGTGTACATCCAGTTCATACACACCCTTGATTTAGGGTGTGTTATTGTTGTACTTACACATACACTTGTACAGCTAGTTGCTTTTATCAAAATAATAGCATTATAGCCAAAGGAAGTTTGCGATGTTATCATCGCTGAGCTTGTGCGCACTTTTAAGATTATATTATCTTATTGTTTTATAAATACATATTTTCTACTGCTTTAGGGTTTGTTTGAGTGAATTTTATGGTGTCACTTTTTTAGACACCTATTTTTGAATAGGAAAGAACTCTTGGGCTTGGTGTTCCTGTTGGTCTGAAGCTTTTTCGCTTGTTCGTTTTCTGGTTTCTGGCATTTTGTTGGTCTTATATGGCTTCGGTACCTACGGAGAGCCCTTCCAGCCCTAATTTGTTTGGGTCAGGTAAAACTGACGACTTGGACTTAACTAAATTGCTTTTGGTGCTCACACAAAAAATTGACTCTGTTAATGCACGATTGGAGTCTTTTGAAAGGAACCATCAGGTTCAGGTTCCTGTTATTCCGGAAACTAATGCTATGTCATCTGATGCACTCCGCGCATTTAGCGGCTCTCAGAGCTCTATTCCTCCAGCTCAGCCGTTAAAAAAGACTGCTTGTTCAGATAGATCTGTGAATACTGGAGCGTCTAATGGTTCGGTGGATACCCACAATCTAAACACCGGCTGTCAGGAAGCACTTATGGGCGTTGCGTCTATTTCTGAATGGATTCAGAACACAGGTGACATTTTTTCCTTTTTAAAACCTCTTTCAGATGCTCCGCCGGTGCCGGACAGCATTACGCTTACAAAAGGCTCTGAACTATTGACTGACAAGTTAAAATTGCTTGGCATTAAGACTTTTAAACTACGGAAACTGCAGCTTGAAGTAGCTTACTTCAAGCAATGCTTGAATGAAGGGTTGGTCCCGAAAGGGCTTAGGAGTGTTTTTTCGCCATCAAGTCTTATTGATAGTGGTGATTTCCTGTTGGATCTGAAGTGCCTTTTTCAGAAACAGGGTTTACAATTAATAGAGTTATTAGTTAAACATTACTCTTTGTGTATTGACAATTTGACAAAAGAAGTATGTGCTTTAGATGAAGAAATCAAGACTAATGCTGCTTTTTCTAAATTTTCTTTTGATTATGCACGTATTTTCTCCAGTATTGACACATATTTGGTTAAAATCAAGACTAATAAATCAAAAAAGTTACACAGGGATAGGTTGGCATATTCAAATGAGAGGGCTTATCCCAAGTTAAGTAGCAATAAACAGGTTGTAAATGCTGATGATTTGCCTACACATTCAGATGGGGAAGAAATGGAATCTTTTTCCAATAACAACTTTGACAACTCTAATATTGAAGGCCAACGGCCTTTAAGGAGAAGTAATAGAAATAAGGAGAGACAAGGAAACAACAAGGGTGGGCATATTGTTCTACCTACTGCTAGTAATAATCCAGGCACTTCTAGAAACTCAAATCCTGACAACTCTTTTTTAGAGAACAGCAACAACAAATCTCGTCAGAGGGGGAACAGGAATTGGAAGCATTGAACTCGCCTGAAAAGGCTGTTATTAACAATTTACCCACCATTTTGTTAAATGCAAATGGTGATTTTAAGATCTATAACTTTTCTGCTCTCTCACTTGAGTCAGAGCTTGTTGAGCTTCTAGCATTAGGCAATACTTTTGTTCCATCTAGTAGATGTGATGCCGCTAGGGTTTTGTTAGATTTAAAATGTTATGTTAGGAAATTAAATCTAAAACTATTATTTAATGACATTACAGGCGGTGGCAATCTGAAATTAAAATTGCCTAGTGTATTTAATCCACCTTTACATGTGGCCTTAAAAATGTTTGAATGTGCTTGTGAATTAGACATTAGGCACATGGATAAGGTCTCTAGTTTGAAGTCTAGTAATGTTTTTAACATCTCTAAAGAACAATTGTCAGCTCTAAATAAATTACGGTCTTCTGCTGTCAGGATTATAAAACCTGACAAAGGGGGTGGGTTGGCCATTTTTGAACAGACTGACTATGTGGAAAGAATGTATAAGGTCCTTGATTCCCCGGCTTATGAAGCCTCTTCCTTAAATGAAATGAATATTTGTTCAAGCAGGATAAGGGGTTATTTCAGGGACCTGTTCATAAGTGGTAGAATTGACATGGACACTTTTAAATATATTGACATTCTGAATTCTAAAACACCTGTGATGTTTAGGATACCCAAAGTCCACAAAAATTTGGCCAGCCCTCCAATGAGAGCATTAATAGATGGTAGGTCATCTATTTCTTACCCCTGCTCTAAGTATGTTGATACTTTGCTTTCTAAGTATGTCAAACTCATCCCTAGCATCTGTAAAGATTCCTGGTCCTTTCTAACTTGAATGGTGTTATATTAGAAGATACTACAAATTTTCTTACCATCGACGTAGTCGATCTATATACATCTATTCCCCACCAGGAAGCACTTGAATGGGTTGAACTCCTTCTAATTGAGTTGGATGCCCCCAAGAATGACATTAATAATGTCACTGAGTTATTGGATATCATCCTGTCTTCAAACTTTTTTGTGTTTGATAACGAAATCTTCGTCCAGAAACAGGGTGTAGCTATGGGCTCACCCTGTGGTGCGGCTTTGGCCAATTTATTTATGGCCTATTGGGAAAGGCACTTTGTATTTAACAATAAAGTTTGGAATGACAGGTTGATTTATTATACACGTTTCCTAGATGACGTTTTTATATTATTTAAGGGCGACTCATCAATGGCACACTCCTTTGTTGAGTATTTGAATTCAACAACAACCTTTTTGAAATTCACTTACCGTTTTGATACTAATTCGACCGATTATCTTGATGTTAGCTTGTCAAGACTTCCAATGTCTGGCCAGCTTAAATCGGTCACTTTTAGAAAGGCTACATACGTGAACTCCTTTCTTCATTTTACTAGCTCTCACCCATTTAAACAAAAAAGAGCTATAGTAAAAGGCCAACTGGTGTGGGCGGCAAGAATGTGTAGTGAGGTGAGTGAATTCTTTTTGGAAGTAGCAAGCCTGAAGGAGTTTTTCTTACACCGTGGCTACCCACTGTGTTTAGTGGACGATCTCATCAATGAAGTGTCCACTAAGAGAAGGGATGGTTTTTACAAACCCCTTCTTTCTGTGTCACCTATAGTGGAGGTGGATTCTGGGCATGTAGCCAGTGATATCTTACCCTTATCACAAGGCTGTGTTACAAACTCTGTCATAGTAAATCCACCACAGGAGCTCAATTGCAGTTTTGTCACGACATTTAATTTTAAACTCTGATGCTATTTTGGATATTTTAACCAAGAATTGGTATTTTATTTCTACACATGCGTTGTTATCTGACAAATTAGGTGTCAAACCACGTATCGTCTACAGGAGAGGTAGGAACATGAAGGACTTACTACAATGCACTCCCTTGAGTGACTCCTTTAATAGGATTAAGGGGTCATTCCCTTGTGGCCTGTGTAATTGGTGTAATCTTATTAAGTCAGGCAGTTCATTTGACATCTCAGATAGAAAATACCTTATCAAGTATAGGATTTGTTGTGATACAAAATCTATAATTTACCTGGCTTTTTGTACATGCTGCCCTGCTTTCTACGTCGGTAAGACGGATAGAAAATTTAAGGAGCGCATTTACCAGCATTGCTATGCAATTAAAAACAACAAATGCGAAAATGCACTGGCTAAGCATGTTTTTAACAAACCTGGCCATGCATTTTTGTTCATGGGTATTGACCATGTGGCTCCTTCCATCAGGGGTGGCCCTACCTCTCTTTTACTTGAAATACGTGAGCTTTTATGGCAGTTAAAGTTAGACTCTTTCAATACACCGGGGCTTAATGAAAGTTGTAATATAGCCCCAGTGTTAAAGTATAAATCATACTTGAGATGAGACCCAATATTTTAAAAACTTTTCGGGTCTAATGTTTAACTATTTGGTTTTGTTTTTTCTGATTCATTGGGTACTGTTTTAGTGCTCACAATTATATAATTGTTTATGTTATAAGCTATTTGGTGTACATCCAGTTCATACACACCCTTGATTTAGGGTGTGTTATTGTTGTACTTACACATACACTTGTACAGCTAGTTGCTTTTATCAAAATAATAGCATTATAGCCAAAGGAAGTTTGCGATGTTATCATCGCTGAGCTTGTGTGCACTTTTAAGATTATATTATCTTATTGTTTTATAAATACATATTTTCTACTGCTTTAGGGTTTGTTTGAGTGAATTTTATGGTGTCACTTTTTTAGACACCTATTTTTGAATGGGAAAGAACTCTTGGGCTTGGTGTTCCTGTTGGTCTGAAGCTTTTTCGCTTGTTCATTTTCTGGTTTCTGGCATTTTATTGGTTATAGGTTCACAGGTTCATAGGTTCATAGGTAAGTACTAGGCTATCTGCCCAAGGGCATCTATAAGCCTAGCCAGAATGTGTTGGCTTTCGCTGCCCCCTTAGATTAGTTCACTGTGCCACAGTCCAGCAGAGCCATTAGTTCCCTGTGCCTCTGTCCAGCAGAGCCACTGCAGTGATCCCCGGGGTAAATTTTCTGTTTCCCGTCCACTCGTCAAGGTTTCTCTTGAAGAGTGTTAATGAGAGGCTCTGCCTAATGTAGATTGGAATCCTGTTCCAAAGCATAGGGAGTCTCTGGGACAGGAATCTATCCCTCCAGCACGTCCTATTTATCGTTTTGGTGAGGTTTAGATCCCCAAAGCGTGTGGCTCTTGGAGATTTGTTTTTTTTAGGTGGAGCATGTCCATCAATTCTGAGTTGGACATGGCCTTATATGTCAGGCAGAGATCACCTCTGAGTAAGCGGTATGCAGCCGAGTTTCAGCTGGAGTTTCTTCAGTCGGGCTGCATAGGGCATATGTTTGAGGCCAGTAATCCACTTTGTGAGGTACTTCTGTGGTCTTTCCAGCTGTTGCAGGTGTCTTGTAAGGTACATCCCAAATGGGGAATTGTACTCTATGATGGGTCTGATGAGTAGAGGGGTACAATAACCTCTTTTGTTCTAGATGTGAACCCTTTTTTGATTAGGTGGGCCACATAGAAGGATTTTCTAATCACCTTGGCAATATGATTATCAAAGGAGAGATTACTATCTACTTGGGTCCCCAGATCCCTTATTACATTTTCTGTATTTAGGGGACTACCATGTATGTGGTAGTTCGCGGGTACTTTGTTTTTTCCAAAGGGGATGACTATGCACTTTCTGGCATTTAGCTTGAGGCCATGATTTTGACACCAGGTATCCATCTCAGTGAGACCCTTCTGGAGGATGTCTGTATCAGCTGGAGAGTTAATTATGGCCCCCAGTTTGCAGTCGTCTGCGAACTTGGTCAGCCATAGTCGTCCTGTGCTTGCCTGTACCTCTGAGAAGTATATACCGAACATGAGGGGTCCCAAGACTGAGCCCTGGGGGACGCCACTTGTAACTGGTTTAGAGTCGGACCTAGAGCCTGCAACTCTCACTGTGTGGGTTCTATCTGTGAGCCAATTGGCAATTCATCTTGTGATGTAGGGGTTTATGTTCAGGCTGGTGCGCTTGTCTATAATACCAGAATGGGGAATGGTGTTGAAAGCCTTTGCAAGGTCTAGTTAGGCTGTGTGGACCTCCTTTCCCTTGTCTAAAGCCTTGGTAACTGTCTCATAGAAGTCCACCAGGTTTAGGAGGCATGATCTGCCCTTAACAAAGCTAAACTGGGTAGGGTCCAATGTTTGATAGTTCCCAATGTCTCTGGTTAAATAATTAACTCTGGTTATCAACTTATCAACCATAGTGAATGGTAGATCAGGGGAAAGTAATATTTTATAGTAGATTCTTACAAGCAGACCCTAGTTTGTGAAAGTGTTTGCTAGTACATTGGTTCTGATCAGTGACCAGTTCTCTGTTTTCTATATTTGAAGAAATAAGTCTGCTAAATTGCCCCACAAGATTTTCTGGTTCAAGAAATAAAAGTGATTTTTTTTAGTGCTGCACTTTGTTTCTCTGTATCAGTTAGTAGTCTATATTAATTCTCTAATCCAGTAATAATGTCTTGGAGTCTCTTTGAAGTTTCTTTCTCAGCCATGAATAAGCCCCATTCCTGTGGTAGAGTTAATGACAAAGGAGCATGCTGAAATTGGAGCATCTCATTTCTAAGGCAGATCTTGAAGACATTTGCTATATCTACACGGAATCAAACTGGACTTATATATACCAACTCTGAGATGACAATTCCTCTGAGAAAAGGGAATATTCCAAGAAATGGCATCTCAGACTTATATATATATATAGCCTGATCTTTTGGCCTTTCAGTGTCTGCATTTCAGGATTCACTGTAACAGGTCCCCACATTTCAAATGGTTACCATCTAAGATCCTTGAGGAATGCATACACTCTCAACTGTCTTTTAAATACCAGTCTACTCTCTCCATCCCAACATGAATTTTGCTCTCCCACAGCACTGACACGGCAAGTCTCTTTCCTTAACTTACCAAAACCTATAACACAATTTTTTTGTACTTCCAGTTGATACCAATTGTTCCTTATGGCATACAGACCTTTTTGTTGGGCCTGGCCTCTTTAATAATGCAACTTATCAGCTAATACTAGACTGTATTAGATAGTGCAAGGAGATATCAACAAAATTACACTAAGATTGTTATTCTAAGATGTCCTGCAGTAGTGAAATTAATGAATGAATTTGTAACTTATTCATATTTTCATATTTATGTTCATATTTTCAGAGCTGATAGTCCTTCATGTAATTTAGGGTTATTGTGTGAAATGCATGGTGGGAGACAGGAAAATTCTTTCTCAGTGTCAATTTATATCACATTATACCTGAAATATTGTTAGCTGTTTGTTTTTAATTATAAAAAACAATATTTTTATACTTAAAATTTAAAAACCCAAGTCACTTACAACCTGTTGCAAGACATTGGATGAAATCTTTGATATTCTTGAAGAAAATGTTCTTTTATATTTGCACTGTAAGTTGCACATCTTTAGATCTGTTTAGTGTTATTTATATTGTTGATTATACAATTAAGCATATGTTTTCATATTTCTGTAACTATCTCAATAAACATGCCCTTGTAGAGAATTTCCTGTTGCCAAGTGAAACATTATGTCTGGTGAACAAAAATGTTCTGACAGTATATGTGTAGGTAGTACAGTTTTCAAGATATGCCAATTTATTTCTGAAAGTCAGACAAAAATATAATTTGGAGTTTGTGTGCATTACAATATATTCTACTATTTATAGAATGACTTTAAATATACTGAATATCATCATTGTAAAGAAGACTCATTACTGATAGCTTTGCTATTCGTACAGTTTTAATAACTTTGTTTGGAAAATATTTATATTTGTTTATCTTCTGCTTTTTTATGTTTATTTTTCAGAAACTTCTCTGGAATGCAAGGATGTATGTAGGCTGTTAGAGGTGTGGCATTCCACACCACATAGGTATTGATGAGTTAACAACATTCACAAACACATAAATAACAATTACCTTGTGTTAGCATTCTTCTTGACTTTATCAAAAGTTTTTTATACAGCCTCTTAGTCTCTTAGTCTAAACTACTGCACCATCTGTCATATCTTGGTGTGTGTCCATCAGCCATAGAATGGTTTAATATCGCCTTCACTAATATAACATATAGTGTAAAATGGCTAAAGTTCAAATCCACTTTTCTTCCATCAAAGTCCCTCAAGACTCAGTACCTGACCAGGTTCTTTTCAACATATTCATCAATAACCTTCCTCTTGTCTCCACTTATATTGACCATTCAACCATTATCTGCACATTCCAAACAGTCCCTGAGCTCAAAACATAATTCAACTCTTCTTTGCCACCCTTGAAGCCATTTCAAACAACAATCCAACCTTGCACTAAACCCTAAAAAAAACTAAGCTAATGCTCTTCTCCCCCAAATCAATTAAGTTAATACTATTCACCCCTAAATCAATCTCTGACAAAAAAAAAAAAAATAATAATAACTTCACCCTTCTTTCCTATGATGGTGCAACCATTGAATCTACTTTCCACACAAAACTCCAAGGTGCCATCACTGATGAAAATGTAAAATTTGAACTCCACGTCCAACAGCTAGTCAAGAAAACAAGTCATAAAACGTTGACTGTGATTAAGGGCAAACTCTTACTTAACAGAGTGTTCTCATAAGTGCACAACACATGGCCTACTTGCTTCCCACACTCCGATATGCTGCCCTATCTTCATAAATTTCATTCGACCCAGCTTGCAAAACTTGAGCAGTGCTGCAATAAAATAGCTAAGCTTTCTACCAATGGAAGCAACATAACCTACAACTGTGCTGCCATAAAATTACTCATTTGTCTTGAAAACCCAAATTGTCTTAAAATAGCTCATAAAATTTTACACATCCCACGCTGCTGCTCATCCCTTAGGTATTCTCTTCAGTGGTATAGTCCACCAAAAAAACTTCACTCCTCTGATAAATTTCAAAGCTATCACTTTTCCTCCTATAACCCTACCCATGTGACTCCATTTACTCTAGCTGTGTTGCCAAAATTTGGAACTGTTTACCCACTTCCATCTGACAGATCAGCTGAACCAACCTTTTCAAGTCCTTACTAAAACCACGGGATAGCTGGATCTGTCACTGTACAGCTCCAGCTGAATAAATATTTATCTTTGACTGCCTAAATTCTATATAAACTTCTCTTTCCCAATGTAGTATCATAAAGGACCTTACTTTGCCTTAGCTAATCATCTCTATGTTCCTCTCACTATATTATGCCCCTACATATTCTCCATTAGTCTCAACTCAATATATACTCTTTCACAAATCTCATCCCCTGAAAACATACTCTATTTGATTACTAAAGATTTGATCCTCTACTGCAACACAATAAGCCCTTCTTAATGCTTCCAGAATGTGAAATTCTCTAATTTGCATTAAAATATACCATATTATTTATGTGTGCTTTAACTGTTACTATAATATTGCCTCCTACTGCGTAATATTCCATTATGTTCCTCCCTGTATAAATAAGCATTATACACTGTTCTATTATGACTATCTGCATATGAATTTGTATATGTCTTCCATAGTATAGTGCATGCTGATTGTTACTTTTTTGAGCTTTTCTCCCAGGCCTTCACTGGAAAGGGGTTTCTAACCCAGAGGTACTCTCCTGCTAAACAAGTGCAAATAAATTATAATGGAATCAGTCTCAGATAGTGGAATCTGACGGGTCCAAAAGTGTTGCACCCCAATTTAGTTATTTCATTATTTAGATGGTGCCTAAGAGTATGTTTTCCTAAGATATATACTGATTTAGTAATTCAGTTTAGTGGTACTGCATATTTGATATGCCAGACACCGTGGACTTGGTATAGTTAATATGTAAAAGAAAACCAAAACAAAACTGGAAAGCAGAACCAAGCTGGATAAAAACGGCACGGACTGTTTTATTCAAGGTAAGCGCTTTCAGCTAAGCAAATGCCCAGCCTTCATCAGACAAAAGTCACTCCACACAGCTCTATTTTTATATAAAAAAGTAGTTCACATTCATTAAACATTAATAAACCAATCACTGTCATGAATCAATTTAAAATGGTTACACCTATAATCATCATATTATAAAACCTTCCTTTCTTAATCTTTTTAGTCATTGTCAAACAAATGTTTACTCAAGAAGCACCTATTCATACAAAAAAACAAATATAAAGTGTATATAATACAACAAAGTTACAAGCTACATTAAAAACACTCAATAGCATAAAAAACTGAATGCTTAAGGATAGTAAAATAATTAAATATATTATTCAAAGAGAAGCTGTCTCACATTAAAGTTGCTATAAAATGCTATACAAATTGGCAAATAGCATTTACCTAAGAAGAGCTTTAAGTTTAAGCACACACTTTATGGATGCAAAATCATTTAACCCTGGGGGGAGATGAGCACATGTTCTAATTTGCCAGAATAACTCTTGCTCTTCCAGATACAACTGCCAGGGTCCTCCTCTTATATCATTTCTAACCTGGTACAACACACAAAATGCAAAACAATGATCAGGGAAATCTAAAATGTGCCTAGCAAGTGCATTTGTGAGGTCCTTCCTACCTATGGCATACAGGTGTTCATAAATTCTTTTCTTTATTTTTCTCTCTGTTTTGCCTATATAGAAGGAAGGACATTTCTCACATAAAGCTACATATATTACTCCCTGTGTATCACAGTTGTAATTACCCTTGATAAAATAATTTTTCCTGTTAATGTACACTTTCTTATCACTGTGAATAAACTTACATTGTGGGCACATACCACATTTTCGCATATCCTTTATTTTATCTTTTGGTTTATCTACGACCATTTCAACAAGGTTTTTGAGGTTAATACCCCTTCGATATGTGTATTTTGGAAATGTACCCAAAACCTTAACTAGAGCTCTATCTTCTAGTATGATGCTCCAATTCTTAGCCACTACTTCCCTTATAAATTTAAAGTCCACACTGTATGTGAACAAAAAGTTAATTCTAGGGTGAACAGGGGAATCCGTATTCATGATGTCATTATTAGCTCTGCCCATCAAACCTCCACCCAACAAAGGCATAAAATGCCCAGTGGTCCTTTTGCCCTGAACTGCAACGTCCCCACAATAAGACTGTCAGGATACCCTCTACTCAGAAACATTTTACTGATATTGTCACATTCCTCAATGAAATCAGTATCATCTGAGATCATTCTGGCAGCCCTGACAAATTGCCCCTTCACTACACTCCTTTTTTGATGGAAGGGGTGACAACTAGAAAAATGGAGATAACTATTTGAATGGGTTGGCTTTCTGTAAATTAAAGACTTAAATTTATTATTAGTTTTGTCCTTACAGATTTTAACATCCAAAAAGTTCATTTCATCAACTCCTATGGAATACGTAAATTCTAGAAAGTCAGTCATTCCAGAAATATTGTCAATAAACTCAGGGATAAGATTTTGTGGGCCCTTCCAGATAAAACACATGTCATCTTGGTATCTAGTATACCAAGTGACATGTTGTTGGTACAGTTCACTATTGAACAGCCAGTTACGTTCCCAAAACGCCATAACGCTATTAGCAAAACTACACCCACAGGGTGACCCCATGGCAATTCCTATATTTTGGAGAAAAAACTGGTCTTTAAAAACCAGAAAGTTGTTTGATAACACTACGTCTAGTAGAGTTTCCACTAGGTACATCTGTATATTGGTGGCTTTTTTAGCTAGCATGAAATTTCTTTTCCAGTCAATACCTAATTGGTGAGGTATAACTGTATAAAGATCTTTAACATCTACCACCAGAAAGATCACATCCGAATGGTATTCAATTTTATTAAAATTCTCCAAAAAATCCCAGGAATCTTTACAGATCTGAGGTTCCCCCTGGATGTATGGTTTAAGGATACCATCAATATACTTGGCACAAGAATAAGTAATAGAACCCCGTCTGTCCACTATGGGCCTTAAAGGGGGATCAAATAGATTTTTGTGAATTTTGGGTGTGCCAAAAATGGTAGAAACCTTTGGTGCTGGCATGGACAAATAGTGAAAGGTGTTACAATCAATACTACCCTCTAGAAAGAGATCATCCAACACTCCCCTGATTTTCTTATAGGCTACATGCACTTCATTAAGACTGGATCTCAAATATGTATCAGATTGTAAATGCATAAGCATTTTGTTTTCATACACATATTCGTCCATGAAAACCAGACCCCCACCCTTATCTGGTTTCATGACTCTAACATTACATTCATTAAGAAGTGAGATGAAATCTAATTCATGTTTGGATATGTTACTTCTTATTCTTAAATCCTGTATGTTATTATTAAGTCCAGCCCTAAAATCAATGTCACATAGTTTTTCAAAAATATTCAACCCAGAATGCAAAGGTGGGTTGAATACACTTGACACTCTAAAAGAATTAAGAAATGCAGGTGTATTTCCCAAAGACACAGCCAAATTCAGCTTACGGACATACAGTTTAAGATCTATAAGTGTTTTTACAAGATCACTCATTTTATCTGGAATGAACGACAAACCTTTTGAAAAAATTAAATCAGGGGTTGCTCAACAGTTAGAACAGTGTAATTATATATTTTAAAGTCACTACGTTGGGTTGTAAGGATCTCAGGACCTATCTCTAAAGGATATGTCATCTCCTCCGTTGGTTTCCTTTTCTCTTTCTCTGTGGTTGACCCCTCTTGTTCACTCTGGTATTGTTGTCCTGGATGTTCCTGTCCCTGGGAAAACCCTGCTCATTATCAATATGAGCAAATTCCTGATTTTGGTTTTGACCATGTGCATTATTTGAATTATTTTGGCCCCTAATACGTTCACTTCTGCGTACAGGCGTTTGTTCTTGATTAACATTATTAGTATCTGAAGTAGTAGAATTTTCGGACTTTTCACCTCCCATAGGTGAATTCTGTACTACCAAAGGGGGAGGGGGGTAAGCTTTATTGTTTGCATAATCTGACAAGTCTCTGTCCATTTTACGTTTTTTGTTAAGAACCAGTTTAGAAATAGAAGCTTCAATACTTGAGAAAATTCTCAGATAGTCATATTTATATCTCAAAAAATCATTGTCTTGCACCAAGCTAGACTCCAAAACTTTAAGTTCCTCTTTGAGACCAATAATCTCAGTTCCATAAAAATTAATTAAAGACAGCAAAAATTCAAAACCCTGTTTATCAAAGAGGGTTAAAAGTTCTTGATGGAAAACAGAATTGCATAGCAAACCTGCAGGATAACGCCACTGGCGTAAGCCCTTAGGCACAACTTTCTTCGTGATACATTCCTGCAAGTAAGCAACTTCTAGTTGCAATTTTTTACAACGGAACAATTTATGGTCAAAAGTATTCAATCTGTCAACAAAGTTACTCACCGACCGCTCACTGTTCGTGGCTGTCCCCTCTGAATCATTAGATACTTGAAAATATCTTTTTTACCCAAGAAGTTAGCCATTGTAGGTAGAGCAGCAACATTATTAACTTCATTAACGTTTTCCGATAACTCATTAACTTGACCGTACGAAACCTCTCCACTACGTCTCCTGATGTTACCACTACAATTTGGCTGGCCAGAAGATGCGTTACTTTTTTGAGCTTTTCTCCCCAGGCCTTCACTGGAAAGGGGTTTCTAACCCAGAGGTACTCTCCTGCTAAACAAGTGCAAATAAATTATAATGGAATCAGTCTCAGATAGTGGAATCTGACGGGTCCAAAAGTGTTGCACCCCAAGTTAGTTATTTCATTATTTAGATGGTGCCTAGGAGTATGTTTTCCTAAGATATATACTGATTTAGTAATTCAGTTTAGTGGTACTGCATATTTGATATGCCAGACACCGTGGACTTGGTATAGTTAATATGTAAAAGACACAGCTCAGTAATAATAACAGTCAGGAGAAGGTTAGTAAAACAAGATATTCTCTTGGGTCTTCTACCAATCTGTTTACAGAAGGCGTGTCTCAATAGGTTCATAGGTAAGTACTAGGCTACACAAATTCAAAATGTGCAAGCCCTGACAGGCCAAACCAGTGAGATTATCATATAATCAACTGCAACTGATACAAAAAAAACACTTATGGTATCACGGAGAATTTCTTTAATATTCCACTTAAACAACTTGTGTTTAAGTGGAATATTAAAGAAATTCTTTAAGAATACCAGAAGCAATTTTTTTGTGTTGCTAAGTACTGGACTAGCTGCCCTTGCAGGCCATTTGAAGCCTAGCCAATGTCCATTTTTATGCTTGAATTAACCTACTCCTCTTTTGGTGTTAGCCTGACCTTACCCATCCAATGGTCGATAATTATATACTAACCCTAAGGAGAATAACTGGGATCATACAATAGACAATTTGAGGGGACACACGCATGGGATAAAACATTTAGGAGCTGCCTCTGTCCAATAGCTGTACAGGAGGCAGTCCTGAGGTTAATTTTCTGTTTCCCATCTATAGAGCCAAGTAAAACTTGAATATGGACAAGGATGAGCTTTGTTTTACATGAATGGGGAGTCTGTTCCAGAGCAGTGGTATCTTCTGTGAGAAGAACCTGCCCCTGCAAACCATTCTACTGATGTTACAGAAGAGGTTTAGATCCCTAAACTCGGTATTTCTGATGCAATTTGACTTGCTGATGTACAGTAAATCCACCAGTATGGGGTTGGAGGATGTCTTGTGTGCCAGACACAGGTTACCTCTTAGCATTCTGTATGGTTGCTGATTATAGTGACATGGCTTTGAGTCGGTCCATGTAGGACATATTGTTTAGACCTTGTACCCTTTTAGTAAGGTATCTCTGTGGGCGTTCCATTTGTTGCATGCATCTGGACAGACATATGCCAAAGGGGGCATTATACTCAATGACTGGCCTAATGAGGGCTTAGAAAAAGGAGACAATGACATCTCTAGATCTAGACAGAACCACTGAGTTTATAAGTTGTGCAATATAGAACTTTCTTATGACAATGGACACACATTGTTGAAAATTAGGTCACTGTCCACATAAGTTCCCAATCATAAAAAACTGGGTCAGCTCTCAGGGTCAGTATTTTACTAGCTAAACACATTCCTATTGAGATTTTAAGATAGCTGGATGGAAATAGTAGGCGGTTTGACAGCCACTAAAGGTTTCATCCAGAGCTTTGAAAATACACTAGCTTCTATTATCTTCCACCAAATTCTCATTTTTAATGAGTGAGACAGTGCCTAACTATGTGGAATTTGGTAACTTTCACACTTTCATGGATCAGACCCATCAAGGAAATTTGGAGTCAGAAAGGTGGACACCTCTGAAAATTTTGTTAATCATTTTTGTATTCTACTGTATTCTACTGTATATTGACTGAATGTTTCTTATACTCGCTGTTCTATGAAACTGTTACTTTGTTTTATTAACTCTTTATATTCTAACCAAATGATAATTTAACTGAAAAATACCTGAAGTTTAGGGTCTATATCACAAAGTCGATATATATCGAATACTACCGCTGTGGCGACCCCTAACTGGGAAAAGCCGAAAGACAACACACACACACACACACACACACACACACACACACACACACACACACACACACACACACACACACACACACACACACACACACACACACACACACACACACACACACACACACACACACACACACTAAAAACTGAAAGCAGTAAATTTCGAACGCACGTAACAGTGATTTTTTTCCTAGGGAAAAAATTCACTGCTCTACAAAAAAAATACAAAGACAAAATAACCCCCACTTCCGAGGAGAGGATTTGTGCCCCCCTACTTAAATATACCAACTCCGAGATCTCACCACAGTGGAGGAAATGGCAAAGCCCCGAAAACGGGCCAGTGATTTTTTTCCCTGGGAAAAAAATAGCTGTTCCGTGTGTTCGACATTCAGTGCTTTCGATTTTTAGTGTTCGATATAAGAGCGTTCACTCTTTTTATCGTTCCACTTTGTGATATCGACCTGAAGTTTACAGGTACATAATTAGATGCAGAGGTGTACGGCACTCATTTTATACTGTCAATCCATACTACAGTCTTCTTTTCCTTTCCACAGGATTTGTTCCACCAATATGTTCTCATTATTTCTTGTCTGCAGTGACTGTACATTTTTCTTGATGACCTTATGTACATCAGTTGATGGAAGCATAGTATATTAAGCTATGCCCCTTAACATTCCACTAAGGCTGGCTCGGTATATGAAATAATTCTGGTGGGGCTAGTTCTGCTAGGAAGTACCTTCGTTTGTGTCTTAAAAGCTTCTGGTTTTCCTTTCTTACTTGCAGCCATGGTTGGAGACTTCTATAACTTTAACAAACGAAAACATATAACCACTGGGATTCACTATACAATCTTGAAGTACTGAAATGTTGAATTTCAGTATTTTGAGACTGAATAGTCGAAAACCCACATACACAAAAACCCACAATCACGAATACCACAACCACGACCATTCACACACACACACACACAAACCAAGACATAATCACACACACATACACCTACCTAACTAAACAAACATAACAACACACAGAAACACACCTATAAGTAGGAGGCCAAGCCCCCCTGCACCCCCCCACCCCCTACTTATATATTCTAACTCCGAGGTCACACTAAACACACAAACACACAAAAAACACCACCACACACACTCACACACACACTAAAATCCCTACCCAATATCCTCAAACACACAACACTTACCTGAAACCCCAGATAAATCCCCAAACCGCACAACATGTAACAAACGCGACACCACGATAGCGGCGGATTCGACATTTGCGGATTCGACAGTTCCGCATTCGGCATAGTGCAGTTTCTAGTCACTGCATTTTCCACTATTCGGTCTCGACATACTGAAATTTGAGATTTCAGTATGTCGTGATTGTCTAGTGTCTCCAACTAATGCTATATTTGTAGGTTACAAATCTGTTTCTAATATGGACATTTTACTAAAACATTATTATTTATAATATACATTTCTTTGAACTTTTTAATTAATTTGTTTGTTTGCTAACCAGGGTAGAACACTGATTAAAGTGGAACACTTACAGATTCATAAAATGGTCCTTCAAGGCAGTTAGCCTCATGTTTACCTATGAGTAAAAAAGTAAAACAATGAGTAACAAGGTCACACAGACAAAACGATCAGTAAAACTACAAGAAAAATCTAGCCAAGCTAGATTTTTCACTGTGTGATTCCTTAAAACCTCTTGCATTAGAGTTTTACATGAGTTATATGCAAATGACCCCATAAGGACATCAGGTGTTTCAGCTACACGGCGTTCTGAATGCCCATGAATTTTTGCTTTTTAAGTCTATTATGGACAAATTCAGGCCAATAATGGGCTTGGCATTATCACAAGAGGATAAGATACTTTCATCGGGACAGTTCCTCCCGACACACAACTTTCGTGTATAATTCAGACATCAGACTGTGCTAGAAGAGGATGCCCATGTAATGCAGTTCATCTTTGCTACCCCAGAACAGTTCTCACACAAAGCATTCCAAGTTCCTTCACACATTTTGCATAGTCATGTGAAGTCAGAATAATAAACAAACATCAACAGGCAGCCAGTAATCGTCCTCTACACATAGCCCTAGCAATTGTAGCCACTTTGTACATTCCTCAAATGTCCAGTTTACCCTACCTTACAAATCTACACTAGCCTTGAAAGCCAGATAGTGACAGTTTAAACTGAGCAAAGATCAGGAGGTCAGTTTCTTTCAAGAGACAGCTCCAACCCCACCCCTCGGAAGTTATAGGTACTTCTGTGTGCACTTCAGTGGGTTGTGATAAAAAATGATGACCACGTATTATATTTCAGCTCTACAACCTTCTGCACAAACAGTAGCAACATATTGTTCCAAGTTGCCTCACACAAATAACACTAGTACTGCAAAACCAGAGATTAACTGTTTAAATTCAGCAAACAACAAGAGGGTCAGTTTCTTTCAATAAGCAGTTCCTAGGTCCACCCTGCAGTTATGCTTACTTCTGTGTACAGTTAATATAATGGTGATAAAAAATGATGGCCATATATTATGTATAATCTCTTTTCCATGCAAGCAATAATCAGACATTAAAGCGTTCCATGCTGCTTCACACAAATCACATTAAACCTGCAAAGTCAGACTATTTAAAATGAAAAAATAACAAGATGGTCAGTTACTCTACACAGACAGCACATCAAAACTTATGTTAAACACCCACAGGGTGTGATGTAACAGACTATACCTCCCAGAGCCTGATTCATCACTAGGCGACCAAGGCAGTCAACTAGTGCCCACTGGCTTGGGGGGCAATGCATGCACATTTAAACTGAAATTGAGAGAGCACATGATTTTTTGAAAAGAGTATTATGGATTTTCCAGATGAATGCTATGCTGTAGGAGAAGCAAAGCAAGGTAAGGGTGTGTATGTGTCTGTGAAATGCCCAAGTTAGTGCTGACAAGTTAGTTAATTTAGCCAGGCTCAAGTTCAAACCCTGTATCTTAGTTATAGGTGACAAGAGCCTGATTCCTCTACGCCAACTACTAGACTATTAGTTTTCAGTGCATTTTCATGTAATTGTCAGCTTCAGTACATTTTTAAGGAATTGTCTGCTTCAAGAGAACAGAAGTTTGCTGCTGCTCAAGCTGTCTGTTTTCGATGTACAAATGTTTTGTTTAAAAAATGGTCATTACAGTTTGTGCCACAGATTTTTTTTGCAAGCAGTGTTAGTAGCACAACAACTAGCATATCACATACCTCTCAACTGTACAGATTTTCACAGACTGTCCAGATTTTTGCCTCATATATTTGGTCCATTTTTCATAAAATTGTAGTTTTCTGGAAAATTAGTGGCAAATAATTAAAGATTAAAGTTAGAAAATATTAACAGACATTTGAGTTACAGACGTCATACCCTTCAGAAAATTTATGCTAATACAAAACCTGTTATTCTTTCTAAGTTTGTAAGAGCAATATTTAAAAATTGTCCCTATTTTGGGGCCTTTGTCCCACTTCTATTTATGACTTTGTCCAGATTTCTTGCTCTTAGAGGTTGAGAGATATGAGCATATGTACTTTTCATGCAGGTGTCTGTGGGTTCTATTCCCACATTTTATAGCTAGATTGCTGATACTGTGTTGTACTGTAAGGGTCTGGTGGGGTGCTGCACTCCTGAGTGTGTCCTCCTTTAGATGAGATGCCTTGTAACTATGACCCTGTTATTGGTTTGCTTTGCCATACATTCCCTATTGCAATATTAGCAACTTACCATTTTTTTTTGTTTTAGTGTAACATAGGCAATTTATTCTTTAAGGCAGCAGGCTCTGAATTTGTAGAAGAAACACTGAAATATAAAGTTGTTTGCTAGTAGCAACCTCTTCATTAGTTACAGATCTCTTTAATGTGGAATTATTCAGATGACTTTTACTTTTGCAGAGATTGTGCGTATTGACTGATATTGGTGGATTGTGATGACAGAAGTCTGAGGAGACTTTTGGGGTTGAAATGTTTTGAAATGGGCAGATTTGTCATTATTGGTTCATTACGTTTGTTTCCTTGCATACTGGAAAAATGTTTAAAACTACAAATGTAGAAATGCACACTCTTAACAAATTATGTTATATTATACAAAGAATATAATTTAAAACAATCAGAAAGATCAATCAAAGAACACATGCCTGTTTGCATGGTCCTAAATATGGGAAGGGGGCCTATGGTTTGAAAACTTCCAAAAGTAAAGTTAATCTGCCACTGGCCAAATGCATTTTCTTTGAATGTAGGTTTCCATGTCGTTTCAGTGAATGTGAGTTTCAAGTACAGAGAAGTTTACTGTTAATACTAAATCTGTTTTTATTATGATACTGTATTGTTTTGTTTAGCAAATGTCTAACTGTGTTTGTGCTATAAAACTTGAAACAGAAGTTTTAAATGAAATCCAAATACCTGTAATCATTGTAGAAGTAGAGAAAATAGTATCCACACGTACAGGTTTGAACAGTGCTTATGGTAACTGGGGAGAAATAGCTAAGTAATGGGGCACTGGAATGCCTGTGGGGAGTCTTCTGCTTTGGATGGCTAGGGGCTGCTAGAGGTGGGCCCTGATCCATTACCCTGCCTGGGGCCCCATTTGAACGTGATCCGGCTCTGACACCCACTCATCAGACATGCCCTCACTAATTTACCAGTATGTCATTTGGGGGGACTGATGCTTCATGCAACCACTGCCACAGAACTGCCCCAGTCAGTGATTATTCATGGATGTGGCAAAGACAGAGAGCTCGAGATTACATTTGTGTCATATGTTTGTGAGGGCATAATGAATTTCTCTATGTTTGGGGTCAGCATATGTATAGATATTTTATATTTACTATCACAGTCTTGAAGCCCACAAGCTTGGGAGCCATAACCCTGAAAACATAATATTGAAAGACCAGATGCTGATGACCACAATATCAAACTCCTGAACTTGCTCTGCTTCCAGGATCCATGTTAACACTCATTCCTAGGTTCTGAGGGGAATTCAGTATTCATGATTTTTAGATATTGTGGTCTTCATCATTTTGATCTTTCGATATCTTAGGATTATTGGTTTTGAGTATGTGAGCATGTGAGCTTTAGGACAGTGATAGTAAATCTGTAGGGTCTATGTTAAATGTTCGAACATCCAAAATGTCGAACATTACATTGTCGAGACCAAATGTTCAACATTTGGATGTTCGAACATAAAAAAAAAAAAAAAGGAAAGAAAACACAGAAAAAAACACTTTAACAGTGTAGGCAGGGGGGGCATGCCCCTCTGCACCCTCCACGTAGGGGGCAGTGCCCCCCACACCCCCCCTACTTAAATATACTAACTCCGAGACCGCACTTCAGTGCAGAAAAGGGAAATTTTACATATCTGCACTTTACGGTGCCGTTGAAAGTCTATCTTCGAGCACTCAAAAGTTTGAACGTTTGGTCTCGACCATGTAACGTTCGAAATTTTGAGCATTCAAAGATTTGACAGGTACCCATCCTGTATATATATATATATATATATATATATATATATATATATATATATATATATAAAATCTCTCTCTCTCTCTCTCTATATATATATATATATATATAGTATAAATTGTGAACATGTCAGCTTTAGGAACACACACACACACACACACACACACACACACACACACACATATATATATATATATATATATATATATATATATATATATATATAATTGTATATATAGCTGCAGAGTTGGTAATTTACTTAGGTGTTGTACTATGTTAAAGAGTTATAGTTAGCAGTTTGCATTTGTTTGCCATGGTGTTGATGTTATCTGCTCTGGTTGGTTTCTTTAAGACTGATACATAATTAAAGAGTATAAGAGTGTATCCATCACCATAAAGATAGAGATGGGTAGGGTGTCTGGGGAATGGGGTGGAAAGGAAGAGAAGCAAACCTTACCTCCTATATCAATAAGAGCCAGTCTGTACAAGCATAGCAATGAGAGCACCTTCCTATGGAGTAGGGGGTGCAAGTCAAAGCAGAAATGATGTTGGCTTTCTTTTAATAATATTGCTGTGAAACACTGTTTTCTAAATGTTTTATAATGCAAACGCTGTTATTATCAAAGTCAGTTGTAAGAGGAGCTTACAATGCACACCAAATCTCTATAATATACCAGAGATAAAATAGAAAGTGGAGGGACACACAAAAATTAGAAGTGGTAGTTCATTTAGGCAGTCAAATTCACTTGTGACTACTTTTACAGAGTTACGTTCTGAATCTGCTGGCACAGTAAGCAACTCAGAAATCTCCCTTCAGAAGTCTGTAAGTCCCCTGTTGACTAATGTTTTGGTTTTGAGGACCAGGTACTGTTAAAACATATAAAGAACAAGCTTTTGGTTTACATTTTGTTATCTTGGTGGTATATTTTATATAGGCCAGATGTGGATCCTAGTACAACTTGAGGTAGTTACACGACTGTGTGACTTCTTTATTCTTGCACATACCAAGGGCTTTCATTTTAAGGATGGATAACTTCTTGGATGCCCACTTTTGACCTTGAGTTACTGAACCTTGGTTTTGATGCTGTTTGGACTGGACTTCTATTGAAAAACAATTTTTTTTTTTCAGTTTAAGAAGTCTGATTGGAACCTTTGTTATATGAGAGATCTCATGGGAAGAGAGGGTAAAGAAGACTGTGTCATCCACTTAAAAAGGGATGTTGTTATTTCTGTAGTTCCCTCACAGAGAAATCATACATGTAGAATGCAATACAGACCCTTGTACTGATACCCGAGGGACCAGATTCAGAACATGTGGTGGGTCCAAAGCCAAACGGCTGAATGTATCACTTTGTGTTCTGTTAGACAGAAAGAAAATGTAATTAGCTTGCAGAGGCAAACTAACAATTCAGAGCAGGAAGTCTAGAAGTATGTATTTTCTTTTGCTTCATACTATGAAGGACCATGGATAAGGTGTGGAGAAACTGCCACACTGCCCCTTATCCATGCTGTGCAGGATGTTGTCAGTGAGCCATCAGTGAGCCTAATTAGGGTCATACTGATACTGTGACCAGGGATGCACCTGTGCTGACAATTTACTTTGAGAGTTATTGTTTGGGATTATTATGAATTATCTTCACTTAAGCTATTAAAGGATATGACAGGATAGAAATCGGCCTGCAGTTGTTTCCTTATATTTTATTATCTAACACATGCTTACCAGCAAAAGACACAGTCCATCTACCTAAAGTGTTATTTAACTGCTTTTAACAGTCTGCCTCCTGCTTCACTCCTCCCTTCTCCCACATCCTTTTTCCACCTCTCCTATGACACTTGAATGCTGTGATGGATTCCCTCTCCACCACTCATTCAAATAGTTAATTTCCTGGGTTTGCAGTTCTCTTTGTTAAGAAGCACTTTCACTGATTCAAGGTGTAGGTACTCCTTAGTCTGATGGCTATGATCACTTGTCCCACATCTTTCTGGTAAGGCTTACCCCTTCTCTTTTGTTTGACTTGCTCTTGTGCATTCATATAATGACCTCCCTATTTCTTTTTTGGACTCCAGTTAGAAATGTCCTAGCTCTACTGGCCTTCAGGCAGATCTCATCACCTCCATTTCATGCTCCCTTTTGTGGCTTACAGAACCTGTGGACTTCATCCATCAGCCTGATGTCTCCCTTCCCAATATTGCCTCTGGTACAGTAGCCAGTACTCAAAGTGTGGTAGACCAGGATCTGTTACAGTAGGAACATTACTTCTTTGCTTCTGGAGTCTACCTACTTGAGGATACACTCCAACATTTTGGTTGCTACTGCCATGACCCTAACTCTGTGCTCTGTTGGTCTTTTCCAGATGCAGGCCACCTCTTCAGATCCTTTCTGTGTTCTGTTACCATCACTTTCTTTTACTCTAGCTGATGTTTCAGATCAAGATTGCTTGGGTCTGAGTGCTCTATTTCGCATGTTTGCACTGAAACTCAGATGACACCTTTCTACTAACTTGATAAAGTTTTCCAAGTCCTTCAATAGGCTGTCCACGTTTTATCTTCCACTGTGGCACCAATCTTTGTGTCTTCAGGAAAGTGGTTGATTCTCTGTCTTAGTCTCTCACATATGTTTGAATAGTACTGGACTGAGGTCTGACCTGCATAATAATTTGATAGTGTATCCTTTATTTATTTATTTTTGGCTTCTGTTGATTACTGAACTTCCCGGCATTCATAGAGTTCATAGACATTCCAAGGTTATTTAGTCTTATGACCATTTACACCTTTCCAGAAATCTCCCTCAGGTGGCATCTCCTTTCTGCAGGACGGCCAAATCAGTCAATCCCAGAGTAAGTTTGTGAATATCCATCCAGTGATCTAGGTTATGTTTACAGGAAAATAGTGATTCAAACTGCTTACCATGCAGGGGGGATATCTATTCCAGAGGCTAGGGGGATGCTGCTTATAAACTTGTCCCTCCACTGTTTCTTTCTTTCTTTTTTTTTTTAAATAAAAAACATCTTCATTAAATTATCACAAATGACATAAGCAATCACACATTTGTATTAATACATATATTACTGACATAATTTTAGCTGCAATCATTATACATCACTTATAATCTATCCAGTCATTGCTGGTCAGACATTACATAGCTCATTCATATCCTGCCTTCTGTTAAACCTTGTTCCTCCTCTGCATGTGTTGTTCCCACAATTCCCATTTATTCTATGAACTTTGCCCCTACCTTTTTCTAAAGATCCCAATTTCAGTTGTTTTATCTCTGTTACTGTAGTCTCTACCTCTAGTACAGTTGGTTTAGACTTTGATTTCCATTTTCTAATAATTGTTTTTTGGTAGCCACCATAATTAGACTCAGCTAGGCCTTACTAGGTAATTTTGATTCTGTATAATAGCTCAAAAAATAATTTCCTTAGTTACACCAATTTGCTCACTTAGTATTTCTGACAGAGCAGTCTGTGGAATCTTTAAAGTCTGCTAACTCATTACACTCCCAGAAAATATGTTCCTGAATACATCTTTCTTCCCCCTCACACCTCCAACATTTGCTGTCTACATAAGGAAAAAATCTTTGGACTCTACTTGGGGTATAAAAAACCTATTTAAATACTTCCAAGGAAATATCCTAAATCTTCTAGACTTTGTTGTATAATTGGGCGACATACATATATCCCCTCCATTGTTTCTATGTGAATTGCTTATCCAATCTCTCTTCCCAATCCTTTCTGAACTCCTCTGATTGATTCTTATAGTTATCATGCAATATTTTATAGGCTGTACTAATTACTCATTTTTTTTAACAGCAGCTTCTGTTCTAGAATCTACTAAAAACTCGACCATCGCTGGTCTTTCACTTAGGATTGCCCTATTTTTTTTCTCTTTAGCTATACTCTGATATCAATCCTTGATAGGGAAGGCAATCACTATGCTGCAGTCCAAATAAATTATTGGCCACTTCACATTCTATTACCTTTCCCTCTCTAATTATTTGCTCCCAATACCTTGGTCCTATTGCCAGTTTTCTCTAATAAATTCCAGTATCCTGTTACCTATTGTCTGCATCCCTAATTGCAGTCATCAATATTGGTAGAATCTCATTTCTCCATTCCTGAATTGGCTTGGTTTTTAAAATACTTTCAGCTACTTTACGAATATAATACTTTTTATGGTTATTGTTATTCTCCTTAAGGATCTGCATCCAAAATATCAGTCTCTCCTCGTTTCTTGAGCTTCCCCCCTGTTTGTCATCATCCCCTTCCACTTTGGATCATAGCTTGTGATATGTATAGGATCCTTAACTGTGTAGCTGTGAAATACCTCTTCAAATTGGGTAATCCCAAACTGCCCTGTTCTATTGCAAGAATCAGCTTATCTCACTCGACTCTTGCCATCTTCCCTTCCCAGAAAAAATAATTCATCTCTTTATTAACTGCTATCCACAGCTTCTCCTCTTGTTCATAAAAATATGCCTGACCTGAGTATAAAACTAAAGGGACTAAAACACTTTAACTGTTTGTATCTTGCTAACCATATCCATATAACAGTTTCCAATTTCTCACTTTTTGAATTATCTTTTGTTTAGTCTTTTCCCATGTATCCTCAGCTACCACACCAGAATCCGTTTTAATAGCTGCTCCTAAGTACTTCATTTTATCATAACCATATAAATATGGATATTGCTGAACCAATTTTTGTGTGGGTAAGTAATTTACAGCTCTTGCCTTTGTATTAGCTTCATTAGTTTTGTATCCTGAAAAGATATGAAACTGCCTCAAAATGCTCTACAACACTGACATTTCTTTTTCTGGTTTTATCAGGTATAAAATAATATCATCTGCAAATAGAGCCAACTTTTCTTGATGCAAGCCAGCTTTTCTTGTCTACCATAACAATTATATCCTTGAATTTTTGAGTCCGTTATTTATTTTTTGCCAATGGTTCTAAACATAATGCACATAAAAAAGGGGATATCGACACCCCACCTGGTTCCACTGCTCAAAAAGAAATTATCAGAGCGGAACCCACGCACTGTAATTTTTGCCTCTGATCCCTCATATATCCTCCTAATCAACCATATAATTTTATGAGGGAATGCAAATGCTTCCTTTCCCCTGCTCATAAAATCCCAGTTTGCTCTGTTAAATGCTTTCTCTGCATCAAGACCCACCGATAACAGAGGTATTTTCTTACATTCTGCTTCCCTCTGGATCATCAATTTTCTGTTAATGTTATCAAATGTTTGCCTTCCCTCCAAAAACTCACATTGATTCATATCTCTCAATGTTGGCATCAGCGTTGCCATTCCTTTAGCCATTATACAAATAAACACTTTATAATCATGGTTTAGAATTCAAATGGGCCTGTATGAAGCTGGAGCTGATGTATGTTTACCCTCTTTAGGTATTACAGCCACTACCACTTTCTTCTAGGATGCTTCTCCTCCTCTTAAAATACTGCTAAATAAAACCTTCCAGATCTTTATCAGTTTCTTGCCTCCTAGCTTCCAAACTTCCACAGGAATGTCATTCATTCCTGGGGACTTTACTGTGGATTGGTTATACATCATAATTTTTATCTCATCTCCTCCTATCCTAACTGTTGGTAATTGAGCCTCATCTACCTCTAACTTTGGCATATTTAATTCTTCCATAAACATTTCCATTTTCTTGAGTTCCATATTTCTCTGCTTTGTTTAGACTTTCATAAAATGTCCTAGATATTTCTAGTACCTCTACAAGATCTCTTGTTTCTTGCTTGTCATAAGCTCCCCAAGCTTGGTGACATCTCTTTCTACATTCTGTTGCCTGAGTCTTTATGCTCAATGTTTTTGTGCTCTGGAGTTATTATCAAAAACAGTTCTTCTTCTCTTTTGGCTGTTCCCATTAGGGGTTGCCACAACAGATCATCTGCTTCCATTTCTTCCTGTCCTCTGCATCTTGCTCTCTCACACCAACCACCTGCATGTCCTCTCTCACCACATCCATAAACCTTATCTTAGGCCTTCCTCTTTTCCTCTTACCTGGCAGGTCCGTCCTTAGCATCCTTTTCCCAATATACCCAGCATCCTTCCTCAGCACATGTCCAAACCAAAACAATCTCACTTCACTGGCTTTGTCTCCAAACCGTCCAACCTGAGCTGACCCTGTAATATACTGATTCCTAATCCTGTCCACCCTCGTCACACCCAGTGCAACTCTTAACATCTTTAACTCTGCCATGTCCAGCTCTGACTCTTGCCTTTTTGTCAATGCCACTGTCACCAACCTATATAACATAGCTGGTTTCAATACCCTCTTGTAGACCTCCCCTTTCACTCTTACTGGTACCCATCTGTCACAAATCACTCCTGACACTCTTCTCCACCCATTCCACCCTGCATGTACTCTCTTCTTCAACTCTCTTCCACACTTGCCCTTACTTTGCACTGTTGATCCCAAGTACTTAAACTCATCCACCTTCACCACCTCTACTCCCTGCATCCTCACCATACCTCTATCCTTCCTCTCATTCACCCACATATATTCTGTCTTAGTCCTGCTGACCTTCATTCCTCTTCTCTCTAGAGCATATCTTCCTCTCTCCAGGGTCTCCTCAACTTGGTCCCTACTCTCGCTACAGATCACAGTGTCATCTGCAAACATCATAGTCCACAGAGCCTCCTGTCTGATCTCGTCTGTCAACCTGTCCATCACCACTGCAAATAAGAAAGGGCTCAGAACTGATCCTTGATGTAATACCACTGCCACCTTAAATGCATCCGTGACTCCCACCACAGACCTCACCACTGTCACACTACCCTCGTACATATCCTGTACCACTCTTACATACTTCTCTGCCACTCCCGACTTCCTCATATAATACCACAACTCCTCTCTAGGCACCCTGTCATATGCTTTCTCTAAATCCACAAAGACACAATGCAACTCCTTCTGACCATCTCTATATTTCTCCATCAACACTCTCAGAGCAAACATCACATCTGTAGTGCTCTTTCCGGCATGAAATCATACTGCTGATCACTAATCATCACCTCCCTTCTTAGCCTAGCTTCCACTACTCTTTCCCATGACTTCAAGCTGAGACTGATCAATTTTATCCCTCTGTAGTTACTACAGCTCTGCACATCACCCTTATTCTTAAAGATAGGTACCAAACACATTTTCTCCACTCCTCAGGCATCCTCTGACTTTCCAAGATTTCATTAAACAATCTGGTTAAAAACTCCACTGCCATTTCTCCTAAACACCTCCATGCTTCCACTGGCAGGTCATCTGGGCCAACAGCCTTTCCATTCTTTATTCTCTTTATAGCTGCCCTTACTTTCTCCTTGCTAATCTGTTTCACTTCCTGATTGACTATCCCCACATCATCTAACCTTCTGTCCCTCTCATTCTCTTCATTCATCAGCCCCTCAAAGTACTCTTTCCATCTGCTAAACACACTCTCCTCGCTTGTGAGTACATTTTCCTCACTGTTCTTTATCACCCTTACCTGCTGCACATCTTTCCCATCTTGGTCTCTCTGTCTAGCCAATCAGTACAGGTCCTATTCTCCCTCTTTAGTGTCCAACCTTCCATACAACTTTCCATATGCCTTATCCTTAGCCTTCGCCACCTCTCTCTTTGTCATGCACCTCATCTCCTTATACTCCTGTCTACTTTCTTCATCTCTTTGACAATCCCTCTTTTTCTTCACCAGCCTCTTCCTCTGTATACTCTCTTGTACTTCCTCATTCCACCACCAGGTCACTTTGACTTCCTTCCTCTAGCCAGATGTCACACCAAGCACCTTTCTAGCTGTTTCCCTTTCCAGCTGTGATGTAGTTACCCAGCTATTTGGTAACTCTTCACTGCCCCCCAGTGCCTGTCTTAACTGTTCACTGAACTCCACCTCATAATCACCCCTTTTCAACTTCCACCATTTAATCCTTGGCACTGCTCTCACACTCCTCCTCTTCTTGATCATCAGTATCATCCTACAGACCACCATTCTATGCTGCCTAACTACACTTTCACCTGTCACCATTTTACAGTCTCTAATCTCCTTCAGACTGGCCCTCCTGCATAGGAAATAATACACCTGTGTGCATCTTCCTCCACTCTCGTACTTAACCCTGTGCTCCTCCCTCTTCTTAAAATATGTATTCACCACAGCCATGTCCATCCATTTCGCAGAATCCACTATCATCTTACCTTCTGCATTTCTCTCAGTAACACCATACCTACCCATCACTTCCTTATCCCTCTGTTCCCTTCACCAACATGCCAATTGAAATCTGCTCTAATCACCAGTCTCTCACCCTTGGGTACACTCACCATCACTTCATCCAACTCACTCCAAAATTTTTCTTTCTCATCCATCATACACCCAACTTGCGGAGCGTATGCACTAACAACATTCATCATTATATCATCAATTTCCAGCTTCATAAACATCACTCTATCCGATACTCTTTTCACGTCCAAAACACTCTTGGCATACTGTTCCTTCAGGATAACCCCTACCCCATTTCTCCTGCCATCCAAACCATGATAGAACAATTTGAACCCACCTCCTACACACCTGACCTTACTCCCCTTCCATCTGGTCTCTTGCGTGCACAATATATCAACCTTCCTTCTCTCCATCATATCAGCCAGCTCTCTCCCTATACCAGTCATACTGCCAACATTCAAAGTTCCTACCCTCACTACTACACTCCTAACATTCCTCCCCCTCTTCCTACCTTTGGGCATGCCTTCACTGTCTTCTTCTCCTTCGGCCAACAGTAGCTCAATTTCCACCAGCACCCTGTTGGCTAACAGTACTGGTGGCAGTCGTTGTTAACCTGGGCCTATATGTAATTTGTTTAAGAAACCTAGTGTTTACATACTATATATGCACCCCCTTCTAGAAGCATTTGAGCTAGCTTATGAGAGGAATTTTATACAAATGGCTAATGAACAGGTATTTAAATCTAATCAGACTTTTTATAATTTAAATGAAGGCGAACGTCAAGCACTTTTTAAATTAAGTATTAATAATGAAATTATTATTAGATCTGCAGATAAAGGTAGAGCCATCGTTATCCTAGACAGGCATTATTATGAAAGTGTAATGCAGTCAATGTTAGATGGAAATGAAACTTATAAACTGATAAATAGTACATAATTGAATACGATAATTAGCAATATGCACAGTTATCTATATGATTTATTAATGTGTGAGATTATCAGTCCTGACTTGTATAAGTATTTTCTTGTTGAATTACCAACTATTCTAACTTTTAGGGTTCTCCTGAAGATCCATAAGGATCCCCAGAAACCTAAAATGAGACCATTTTTCTCTAGTAGATGGTGGTTGACAGAACCACTCTCCATATATGTTGAGAAGCAGCTAAGAGAGATAATTCATGCTACAGGTACCATTATTAAAGACACTCAAGATTTTCTTATTACTTTTTCTGAATGCATAAATAATGGTGTTGATTTATCTAACATTTGGTTTGTAACTTTAGATGTAATGTCGCTATTCACTATGATACCAAATGCAGATGATTTAGAGTATCTAAGACAGTTTTTAAATACAAGAAATGTTAATAACGACAAAATGATGAAATGCATGTTGTTATTTGAGGTGATTTTAGAGAATAATGTCTTTGTGTATACTGATAAATATTATTTGCAGACGAAAGGAGTGGCGATGGGGATGCCTTGTGCAAACTCGTACGACAATTTACTTATGGCCCAATGGGAGAAGACATATATTATAGCTACTAATTATGCTGGAAATATTAAATACTACAAAAGGTTTGTAGATGATGTTTTTCTCCTGTGGGATGGTACTGAGACTGATTTATGTTCATTCATTGAGTATATAAAGCAAACCACTAGTTTCCTGAAATTTGAAGGTAGATGGTCCAAGTTAGAAATTTAATTTTTAGATGTGTTAATCATGAGAGAAAATTTTAGTTTTTCTACCTTGCTATATAAGAAAAGTTGTAGGAAGAATAATTTGCTTCACCGCACGAGCATGCATCCTACACATATATACCAGAATATAATTATTAATCAAGGACAAAGAATATCCAAATTGACCAGTGATGACACTAAATGTGAACAGACATTAAGTAATTTGAGAGAAGAATTCATTATGAGAGGATATTCCATAGAAGAAAGTAATAAAGTATATGATCCTAAAATAGTGGATAGGAAAGGGATAGGTAGATCCCATTTTAGGAAGAAAGATGTGAATGTCATTGAATCAACTCAAGTGAGAGACGTGTGAATTCGACCAATGCACAAGTTAGATTAAATATACCATATTCTAATAATAATATGAATATACGTGAGGTGATAAGTAGGAATTGGGCTATCCTAACTACCAATGATGAGATACGAACTATAGTTGGTCCCCAACCTAGATATAGCTATCGCAATAATAAGTCCTTGAAAAGGTTACTATGCTATGAAGAGAATAAGGTGAATAAAGTGATGTCAAGTAGGCAAGGCACTTTTCCATGTAGGAACTGCAACCAGTGTTCCTATATGTTAGGTTCTAATATCTTTACACATCCTGACACCAACAGGACTTATGTTTTTAAACATTACGCTGATTGCAAGTCCAGAGATCTTGTCTATTTAGCTAGTTGCATGAAATGTACATGTTTCTATATAGGCAAAACAAATCGAACTTTGAAAGAAAGGGTAAGAGAGTATATTTATGCCATTAATCGTGAAGATGAAACCAATGCACTGGCAAAACATGTTAGATCATGACTTAAGTCATAAGTTTAGATTAATGGTACTGGAGTTAGTTAAAAAGAGCAATAGACTAGGGAACATCAAAAACTATACAGAGAAGGAGGAGATAAACTGGATAATTAGCATGCAGTCAGACAAAGGTAATGGTTTAAATGACAGGATATCTGTAAAACCATTCCTTAAAGACAGACCTTTAAAACACTGAGATGAAATATATACATACCTATATACATATATGTAGGTATTCATTCATTTATTTTGGTGTTTTAAATGTATGTATAAATTTTTATGTGTATTTTTGGGTCTACCTGAAAACGCTGACAACAAGATAACCGGCACGAAAATACCGAAAAAAAAAGTTCAAAAACACGAAACTTCACATGCCCGACAAACCAAAATCCCGACAAACAACAAAAGAAATACCTTTCCCAAAAGACACACACACACAACACAAGCACACCAAAAACCTTACAAACCTACACTAAACCTTACAAACACAACTATCTATGCACTAACCTTAACCCAAACCCTAACCCTAAAGTCCGTCACTATCACACACTTACCTTACCTGCACTCTAACCCTAACTCACTTAATCCGCCCCTAACCCTCAAGTCCATCACTATCGCACACTTACCTTACCCGCACCCTAACCCTAACTCACTTAACCTGCCCCTAAACCTAAACTCCGACACTATCGCACGCTTACCACACCCTGACCCTAACGTCCATCCTATCACACACTTACCTTAACATGTCGGTTTTCTCAGTGTCGGGATACTCAACTGTTGGTCTTCTCCATTGTCGATCTTCCGGTGTTGGTGTTCTTGTTGTCGGTGTTCTGCATTGTCGGCGTTTTCAGGTAGACCCGTATTTTTATATGTATTTTTATATTTTCATTGCTGATTTTATTGTGGTTTTTTTATATATGCATATATTAAGTTAATTTATTGGTTTTTAACTAAGGAATTGTTTAAGATATATGTATTATTGCTGCCATCTAGTGGCTAAGTTTGATATGATTATTTAGAGATGAAATGTTTTGTAATGCGTTTTTTGGTGCATTTTTTGGTATTTAAATGAATAAGATATGCAATGGTTTTATGTCTGATGAAGGGTTCGGATGTAACCCGAAAACGCTTACTAATCTGTCTTGACTGAATGTTCTAATAAAAGATTTGGGACTTCCAGAACCGTGATGGTACTTTGTGTATCTTTAGAGAAATTCTGTAGTGTTGTCTGCACATGTCATTTGGCAGAGGTTTTACACCGGATGCCCTTCCTAACATAACCCTTCCCATTTATCCGGGCTTGGGACTGGCACGAAGAAATGGACTGGCTTGTACATCCCCAGTGGTTGGGTTATTATCAAAAACAGTTGTTTAACAGAAATCATTCTAAACTCATGCATATTATTGAGGTAATCTCTTATTTTTACTTTTAACATTCTGCAGTTGCTCCTCTTCTTGATCTGTGAAATTCCCCATATTATGTAATACTTTAACATTTGTCAGTTCCTCCAAATAATTCTTGTTCCTTCTTAACCATATCTCTCTTTCTTTTATTCCCACCCTATTTTTAAACTCTAATTTTATCCCACTCTCTAGCTATATTTTCTGAAGAACTTTCTATCTTTTTCTAATAACTCTTGAATAATTTCCACTATCTATTCCTTAAATTCCTCTTTTTTAACAGCTAAGTAGGAAATCACCAGTGTCTCATTTTTGTTTCTTTACCCTGCATTTTTACTTTAGTTATTATTGGCACAGGATCTGAAATAGTTATTGGATGCATATCGAAACTTTCATTTAAATGCACATGTTCCTGTGAAGTTTAAGTTCTGTCTAGCCTAGCCCAGTTTTAGTATCTTGAGGAATAATATGTAAATTCACTCTGAATTCCTACTACTGAATTTACATCTTCCATGCCAAATGTTTTCATAAATGTCTTCAAAAATCTACCCTCCTTTGTTATATTTTCCCTTCTGGGCTCCCTGACACATCTTCATTGTTGCAAATCAAATTCCAATTCCCCACCTATAAGTAATATTATCTGTACTGAAAGCTGATTATTTTTCCTCCCTTGCCAGTAGCCCCTTACTACTAAAATCTACCATCAAATATCGTTTTTATCCTCTTCTGTCACTATTGGAGCTCCTCTTCCAAGTAATATAAGTACTCCTCTTTTCCTTTGTCCCAGATATTTAGCTGAATAGCAGTCCTGAAAACTTTTCTTTATCAAATTCACATGTTCATTTCTTTCCAAATGTGTCTCCTATAGCATAGCTATTTCCACTCTACATTTTTTAATATAGTTCACTAATCTTTCTTCTTTGTATATATCTGTGAGACATTAACATTTAAAGATAACACAGAAAGCATCATTATGTTAAAAAGTTATTATTCCCACATTTTATGTTTAATAGCTTTTTTGTTAAGTATCTAGTTCCATCTTTTGTGTTATATGCATACATTTTTGGCAGGTTGATCTTTTATACAGTTGTTTCTTGTCATATCCATTTGAGCCAATGTCATCTCTTACAAAATGTTTTGTTTTATTGAAATCCCTCAAAACAAACAAACACATACAACTCCAATACACCCCCCAAAACCTATTAATTTAATACCAGCACACCAAACTATGTATTTCTTCAAATATTGAAGTTTTACCCTACTAATAGGAACAATTGTCCAAAACTGGCAGCCACACTCACAGACTTGGGTTAACCTAAAAGGAAGGTTATGTGTACTAAGAGGCATGGTATAGTCTGTGATTCTACTAAATGCTGCCTGGTTTTGTATTATCTTTATTTCTCTCCCAGAGTGGGAAAACACTTCAATACTTTCAGAAAACATTATCTCCTAGCAATTGAAAGAAAGAAGTATTCTGTTTTTATTGCTCTTTATCAGATTGTTTCCATGGAGGATTGAGAATCAGATACAGAGTTGCTTCTATAAGCATTTATTTATTTGCTAGAGGAAAGCTTTATTATATTCAATGTTCTTTTCTATTCATTTGCTTTCTCTTAAAATGTGTTACTAGAGCAAACCAAGATCCTTAATCCAGTCATTCCCCTATGCAAGAATGAGAAAAACATATCAGGTTTACTTGTATCAAGCTATTTGAACAGAATGTTCTTCCTTTTTATTTTGCAGTGCTTACATTTCTTAAAAACGAACAAGGAGAAAGAGAAAAGAAGGAAAAACAAACAGGGGCACCTGTTTAATTTAGTATCCCCATAACACTTGAAAACAACTGAGAAAACATTACTTTATAGCATTAAAATTATATCATGCATTATAAAAATACTACTGTTAAGAATACAATTTTGTTTTACTTACAGTTTCATCCTCCTCTTCCCATCTCCTAAGTGTTCTTCCAAACATCAATGAATTGAAGAAGAGCATATGCTTTAGAGTCCCCCACAAGTTCCAGGTTTTCTTGTTCATCATGTTCTACAAATATAATTAATGCTCTGTAATCCCACATTTATTTGTCAATTTCCAAGTTGCTGGTTTTATTCCTGTTTATTTCCATCTGTCAAATCCAGTATTTGCTTAATTTCCAATGTACTCTTACTTCTTCTAGTCAACTCTTGTGCTTTTTTCTGTCCCTCAAGCATTTTCTGTTGATACATTGGGAAAAGTTTCACTGGTATAGTCTTTCTTTGGTCTTTATTCCAGAAGGACAAGAAACAGAATCTCCTTCTGTTTCATAGCTCACTTTTTTGGACAAACCATTGCATTTCCTCCTAAGCATGTTCTACATCAAAAAATGATTTTGTCCCCCCCAGCAAAGAATATTCTGAAGATAGACGGATACAACAGTTGGAATCTAATGCCTGCTTCTCGACATTCCCTGATTAATGGAATACATTTACTCCTCTTCTGCCTGGTGTACAGTGAGTAATCATTTTTCACAAATACTCTGCTGCCTCCCACTGTTAGTATTTTGTCCTTCTGCCAGAGTTTTGTTAGAATCAACTCCTTCTTCTGGTAGGATTGCGTCTTTACTATTAAAGGTTTAGGTTGCTTTCTCATGGCCAGGTTTGGAGCATACACATGATGTGCCCTTTCAATTAACAACTCCTACTGTGGAATACCAGTTCAGTTGCTTATTTCTGCTTTCATAAAATTAATACAGTCTGTCCCTTCCAGCTTTTCTGGTACAGCAGGAAATCTCAGGTTTCCCTTATGTGTTGTGCCCTCTAATTCTGTTATTTCTTGAAACTTCTCTTTTTGAGCAGTCTCATATTCAGCCAGCCTTTTCTTCATTTCAACCCTGATTTCTGCAATTTTATCACCTCATCTGAATATCTGTTTAAAACTTCTTCCATTTTTTCCAGCACTTTGAGTTGATATACTCCATCAACGTTTTGTTTATTTTAATCAGCTCTGAGAACTGACTTATTTTTTTCTCTAGATTACTGGAGGCCATCTCTTCCACCAAAGCTGGAGCTTGCACTGATTTTCACTGAACATCAGCAGGATTCCTCCCAGTCAGTGTTGTTTTCCTCACTTTTTGTGACTGATTTTCTTTCAGGTGCTCTGAATCTCTTTTTTACTGGCATCCAGGCAGTGAACTTACTATTCAGTTACTGAAATTTACCCCAAAATGCAGCAATGTAGAAAAGTCAAAAACACACCAGTTGTTCACGGTAGAGGTGGTTCCAAAACTTTACCCCAAAATACGTTTAGTTCTAATGTTGATACTAAAATCTGGTTTGAAACTTTAATTCCCTTTAGTATTACCAAAATTATTTTTGATGAAGTTCATATAAACACATTTATTTCTTGAGAGTCTAAAAATTTTATTTGCTGTAAGCAATGTTTTAAAGAACTCATAGTTAAAGAAATTTGTCAATTTATACTGGATTTTGATTTAGCATCTCATGATTGGTTACTGTAACAAAGTGTGAAAAACTCATTTTCATGATCTTTGTGTAATCTTTAATAATTTATTTTTAAAGAAAACCCCTAAATTAATAAGTTATCTATATGAAATTATGTACAATAAATCAAAACTTGAAAATCTAACTTGAAAATTATAAAAAAAATCTTTATAAGATATAAGATAAAATTACAAGATAAATTTCAGAATCATATTACTTTGGGTCATATTTCTTGTCTATCTCATGAGAGCAAATCTCAGATTTTATCTTTTATTAAATTTACATTTTGGTCACAATATTGGTATATATTTAGCTGGAAATTTCTGCATAGAGCATTCTTAACCCCAAATAAGCTAGTTAAATTTGGGAAAAACAAGAATATCTATTGTTGGAGTTGTATGCATGAATGTAAAGCTGATTGGTTTCTTACTTTTTATACCTGCCCCTTGTTAAATCAGTTTTGGTGTGACTTATATAATTTTTTTAAAAGATTTGTTTTCTGACTCATTTTCATTATGAAATTCTTTAATTTTATTTAATGTTAATGAAGGCCTTGCCTTGAATAATGACAACCTTTCCCTACTTTAGACTATTCTTCTGGTTGCAAGGAAAAGCATAACTAGAAAATGAAAATCCAGTTCTGCACCTCTTTTTGAAGATTTTATCTTTTTCTAAAAGAAACAGCTCATAAAGAAACCAAAGTTAAAGAACACAGAATTCAACCTAAATAATTTATCAATAATCCTTGGAAGAAAATGACATCTCTCATTGATATTTTTCAGCTAAATCCTGACTGTGTTCACTGAAAATTGAACTTGTTTTATATATATGTATGCATGTGTATATATATATATATATATATATATATATATATATATATATATATATATATACATATATATAGCTATATATTTTTTTTATTCTCTTTCTAGGAACGTGATTATTACTAATTCTGTTTCAGGCATTTGTATATATTCTATATAATTTAACTTTCTTGATTAATAATTTTCATTTATACTATTCATTATAATATTATAATGTATTAACTTTTTTCAGATTTTTGTAATGTTTTTGATACCTTGTTAACAGGAAAAAAAGAAAACACATTTTCTTTGAGTAAAAAAAATACTAGTTTACTTGCTCTCTCTTTTGAGTTTCCATTTTCATAATGGAAGAGATGAAATTAAGCTGTTACTCAACATGCAGCCATACTGGAAGCCCTTGTTTTATTTTTTGTTGGTAAAGATTTAGGACCCTGCTTCTACTGTTGATATATCAGTTGGACTCACAGAAATGCTGGGGGTCAAGGACAACTGGGTTTTTAATGGCATGGAAAGTAAGACAAGGATCACCCCCAAAAGTCTATAAGGCAGTTTATAAAAATGATAGAGCTTCCAGCCTCTCTTGATATTAAGCAATCAGGTATATTGTCAAGTCCCAAAGAATTATTATTTTTGGCCTTGGTTAACATTTTCAGTAAATAATCTTTACAGATAAGTTGGTGAGTAAGGGATTCAGGTATTTCATGGTTTTAGATAGAAGTGTTAGGGATGAAACTGACACTCAATTTCTTTGTAAAGATATTGGCAACATCAGTTTAGTCAGGGTGGGAGGTCTCATTATGAATAAGTTCAGAGCAATGTGGGATATTGTTTCCCAGTTTTGTGGCATAGCTAAAGAAGGATTTATAATTATCTTTAGCTTCAGGGACCAGTCTAATTTCATGGGCTTCTTTAGGGATTCTGATAGTATTTTTCAGATTTTTGTAATGTTTTTGATATTTTCTTTTAGAAAGGGTTTGGGATATGCTGTATAATTCAAGGAGTTTCTTTCTTCTGAAGAAGAGTTTTTTAGTGGTGGTAGATAATCAGGGTGATTTATTTTTGAATCTTCTATAATACTTGGTTCTGGTAGGGAATGCTAATTGTACGCATTTTTCTAAATGGATGTAGAATGCCTCAACAAATTTTGCTGTTGTGTCAAGTTCAGGGGCAATGCAGTCAAAAGTGAGTTTTGATATTTTATTGTAGAATAGATTGAGGGTGGTATATTTGTAGTTCTTGAATTCACCAGGGTTTACTTTAGGATCTTGTGAGAGTTTAAAGGAGAAAGTCACACACGTTTGTGGTCAGGACACACTGGGAAGGAGATTCCACAGGAACAGTGCAAGATTCAACCATATTTTTATGAATAAGATCAAGAATGGCGTGTCCTCTAGCAGGTTTGTTTACCAACTACTCTAGCGAGTTTTTGTTTATAAAGCCTAGGAATTTTTGGCATGTCCTACATTGGAGGTCTAGGTGTTCCAATTTATTGAGAGGTAGTTAAGTCACCCCAAAAATAGAGTTATTACTAAACAGGAAGATAATTTAGAATCATGAGGAAGCTTGCATGGTCAACAGGAGACAAATAAGGTGTTTTCCCTTATTTATGATATTGTTCTTTTCACCACAGCCCTCTCTGTCCAGCCATTCAACCAAGCTGTAATCCACTTCCTCAGTTTCAGTTCTCCCACCAACCCCGGCAGTTTTCTAGCATCTGCCTGTGCAGGAGTGACTCAAAGACCTTAGTTTGAAATTCAGACAGACCATGTCATCTGATGTTCAAGAAACATCTTTATTAAATTATCACATATGACATATGCAATCTTACATTTATATAAATGAAAACAAACCATCCTGACACAATTCTACTTGCAAACATTATACATTACAAATCACAATGACATCTGATATTCTACTGTTAATGTCTTCTGTAATCTATTCTTCAAATTGGATTAGATTTTATTATCTGATCCTTCTGGCCATGCTGTCATAGAGATCAATATGTCTGAAAGCAACCAGCCTTTCACTCGTGATTCTGTCCATGGCTTTCTCTGCTACTGCTTTTAGACCAAAATGCCACAGATTTTTCTTTTCTCCCCATGAAAGATTACCATGCTTCCCATGTTCTAGTCCTCAAGTACATTTAAACTGGTTAATTGTCTCTGATGGACAATCTGCTACCACACTAGCCAGAAGCAGGAAGATCCAGGAAGGTACCCTCTCCATCTTTCCCTGTCTATCCTGCTATCTGCTGTTTTTCTTCAATCTTTCTTACTTCTGTTGCAATATAGTAGCTTCTTCTTTCTTTACTTTCTTAACAGTGAAGTAAAGTATTCATTCAAAGTGTCTGCTTTTCTCTTGTCTTATGTGATCTGCTCCATTTTACTTAGCATGTTCAGACCTGTTCTTTCCTTCCTTCCGATAACAATCAATTAATTTCACTCCCTTTTCCTGTTCATACTTATCACAAACCTTGTCCCCAACTTCCCCCACCCTACATATTTTATTTATTTATTTTATTTTATTTTACATTTGTTGACCAGGCTAGTCTAGCTGGATATATATCCATTTTCAGTAGAGGCCCGGGGAGAAAAGCTCCACACAAATACAAACAAAAACAAAAAACAAAAACAAAAACCTATACAAATAGAAATATATCATTACATGGTAAAAAAGGATTAAAAACCATATGATACAGTGTAACATTTCAGAGATCAAGGACACTTCAGAAAGTTAACATAGAACATAATCTTTCTTATAGAGGTGAATAGATGCACTCTAGTAAGAGATAAGTACAATAATTTACATCAGACTTGAGGGATTTAAGCAATACATTGAATAAAGTTTGGTTTAGTGATAGTCTTAGTTACACGACTAATTATTAAATGTTAGGAAGAAGGTAGAAGAGGAGAAAAACAGGCTATAGGTGTTGATTAGTCAGGTTTACTACAAGGACATAGCCAGTGACTTTGGAGGTAATTTTTGAGTTTTTGTTTGAAGAGTGGCAATGATGTAGTTAGTGTTATATCACTAGGTAGCAGATTCCAGCTCCTTCCTGCTGTATTAGTAAATAGAGAGTCACCAGCTGTGTTATTAGACTTTGTTAAGCTGGCAATGAGTTTACTAGAAGAGCGAAGGGAGTTGAGATTATTATATGGGATTAAAAGTTTTGAGAGTATAGGGGTATTATTGGGTTAGTACAGTATTTTGTGGGCAATTGTGAGTTGGGGGATTAACAGATGGTTTTGAAATTCCAGCCAGTCTAGTTGTTTCAGGTTAGAACAGTGGTGAGTTCTAAAGGGATTTCCAGTAGCGAATCGGGCAATATTATTGTAGCAAGTTGCAAGTTTGTTAAGGTTAGTTTTCTTAAGGTTAGTAAAAACAGGTGAGGCATACAGAAGAGTTGAGATTAGATGGGAATGAACGATCTTGGCTCTAGCTGATGTGGTTAAGAAAGACTTAATTCTATATAAGGATCCTATTTTTCTGTTGACTATTTTAATGGTGTTGTTAATATGATGATCAAAGAGATTATTGTCAATGGTTATTCCTAACAGTTTGGTAGTAGAGTCAGGTGAGATGACAGTGGCATTATTTGAAGAGATTGTGAAGTCTAAGGGGGAGGACCTAGTAGTGGGAGTAAAGAGAAGGAGTTTAGTTTTTTTGGCATTAAGTAGGAGGTAACGTCTGGTAAACCACGTTTCTACTGTGTTGAAGATGTTTTGAGTAAGGGAAGAAAGTTCAGTTGGAGAGGTAGCTGAGCAAATAAGGGTGGAGTCATCTGCATATTGAATGCAGGTTGCTTGAGGAATTGCTAAATGGAGATCATTAATGAATAAAGAGAAAAGAAGTGGTCCAAGAATGGAGCCCTGAGGGACACCGATGGTGACAGGTAACAAGGAAGAAATTTGATTTTCCCAGAGAACTGCCTGTTGCCTATTGCTGAGGTAAGATCTGAACCAATTAATGGCTAGGTTATCAAAGGAGAGAGATTCAAGAATGTTAATTAGGATGGAATGGTTAACCATGTCGAAAGCTTTAGAGAGGTCGATGAAGAGAGCAGAAGAGAGAAAGTTGTTGTTGCGGTTTCTATTGATAGTGTCTGTAAAGGATAGGAGGGCGGTGGTAGTACTATGATAAGGCCTAAAGCCATGCTGACAGCTTGCTATTATGTTGTGGAGAGAGAGATACTGTAAAAGTTGTTGGTGAATGCATTTCTCCATAATTTTTGCTAAGGGTGATAGGAGAGCAATTGGTCTATAGTTAGAGTAATCGATAGAGTTCCCACCTTTATGTAAAGGGATAATGTGGGAGACTTTCCAGATGTCTGGGATGGTTCCTTCTTGGATTGTCCTATTTATAAGTATAGATATAGGGTATGCGATTACCTTGGCTGCTTTTTGGAGATAAAGAGAAGGAAGCTTGTCAGCAGATGGGGTACAAGGCTTCAGTTTATGAATAAGTCTATAGATGGGAGAGGTAGACATGGGTTGTAGTTTAAAGTTATGGGAGGAGTGTGCTAGGTTGATTGGAAGGTTGGAGTTATCAGTGTTTAGTTGTCTAGCTAGAGATTGTATAGTGTCAGTGAAGAAAGAGTTGAAGGTATTTGCAGTTAGGTGGGGGGTATCTGGATCAGCATCAAGAGGGGTGGGAGTTTTAGAGTTACCTGGGGAAAACAGTCTATTGATACAAGACCAGAACTTTTTTGGATTATTTTGATGAGTTTGTTGAAGTTTACAGTAGTAGTTTTTTTTGTCAGTAATGATTGCTTTTTTAGTAGTATTTCTAAGCTGGCGGAAATGAAGAAGATCAGAGCTATTTCTATGGCATCTCCATTTGGCCCAGAGTTTGTTTCTAAGTAGAATTAGATTTTTAGTTTCATTAGAGAGCCATGGGACTATGTTGGACTTCATTCTGATGGTACGTTTGGGGGGCATGTTTGTCAAGAATGGATAAGAAAGTTATATTAAAGTATATGGAAGGGATTTTAAGGGGTTCCAGTTGCATTCTCTGAGTTCAGTTTGAAATAAGTCTATGTTAAAATGTTTGGTAGAGCGTATTATTCTAATGGTGGGGAGGTTAGGAAAATCTTTCTTTTCTCTTGTAATATAAGTCAAAGAGTGATCACTGACATCATCTGGCAGGGTTCCTACTTTGTAAGTTTGTTTAACTTTGTTTATGAGTATCCAATCTAAGATACTCTCTTTTTTATTAGGTTTATTAATTCTTGTTGTTGAGGTGATGGTTTGGGTGAAACCATGGAGGTTGATGTGAGAGGTAGGATTTTCAGCATTGATACTTTTCCAATCTATGTTGAAATCACCTAGGATTATTGTTTCTTGGGGGTAAGTCGTAGATTCCCAGCTGAGAAAGGCTTCTAAAGTGGGTATATTATTACCTGGTGGTAAGTAAATACAGATAATGTAAAGGGATTTCTTGGTGTTAAATTGGAATTTAGTTATGAGGACTTCTACTTTGCTATCCTGGGTTGGATAAGCTAGAAGGGTGGAGATATTAAGTTCATTCTTAAAAAGAATTGCTACTCCACCGCCTTTACGTTTTGATCAGTCAATTCTCACTATATTATAGCCTTGCGGAGTAATCTCATTGTCTTTTGTATCAGGTTTTAGCCAAGTCTCAATGAGGCAGAGAATATCAAAGGAATGGATATCTAGGAGGGCATGAATGTGAGATACTTTATTATTGATGCTTTGAATGTTCAGATGTCCTATTAGGAGGGAATTATTGAGTTTAGGGTTAGTTATTTGAAAAGTAGGGTTGGTAGGTCCAGGGTTGGGGTGGATGTCTCCATCTTGTAAGGTGGGATTATTTGGTTTTGTTATTAAGTTGTTTTTTAGATAGGTTTGAAGTTTCAATTTTTTATTGGTGGGTAGGACATGATTAATGTGGGAGAGTCTGTGGTATTTAGGTAGAAGGTAGCTAGGAGTGGAAGTAATATTGGAGTGTGTAGTTAGGGGTGTATATGTGCAAGTTGTAGTTTGTTTGTGTGAGTGTATAAGCTGGACATAGTGCAGATTTTCAAAGGAGGTAAGAAGGTAGGCTGAGAAGAGGGTGGTTAAGAGTAAAACTGAAAGTATAAGCATGGTTAGAGTATAGGGAGCCATCTTTGTGGAGAAGTAAAGTTGTAACTAGAGTGAAACAAAAGGTAGAGGAAGTGGGATTGGAGGAGAGAATAAATAAGGAACCTGCAAATGTAAGTGAGGGGATAAAAGGATCTTTAAATTATGAGTAGAGGGTTAAGAATAGAGGTATTTTAGGGAGAATATTATAGAGAGTAGTAATAGGAGGGTAGGGGTGTGGTTAAATTAAGCAGGAAGGGTGAGTTAAGGGATTGGTTGGGTGAGTTAGGGGGTGTGTTTAAGGAGGTATAAGTTTAGGATCCCTGGGGCTGGGTGGGAATTGGGGGTAGGGTAGGGGAGCAGAGTGACCCTGCAGGGCGAACGGAGTGGGTAGAAACAATTGAAGGAGAAACTGGAAAGGAGACTATTAGAAATGCAGGTGATTATAGGTAAGAGAGGTATAACATGAAAAGGAAAAGGTCTAGAATGACCAAGTACACCAGCGAAATGACAAAAATAAAGGAGGGTTAAATCAGTGTTTAAGCATAAGGTGAAAGAGAGGAGGAGCAGGTCAAGGAATAGAAAAATAATTAGGCAAGTTTCAGGGGTAAAAAAAAACAAAAAGAAGGGAGACAGACAGAGAGTACTGGCAAGGATGAGGGTGAAGGGGGATAGGAATACCAATACTAAAATTACAGATGTAGGACAGTTAGTGCAAGAGGGAGCAGCAGTGAAAAAAGGAAGGGATGAGGGTGCCACCTAGTGGATAAAACAGGTATAGAAGAAGGAGAGTGGGGAAGCTAACTAGTGAAGAGATACAGTAAAAACTAATTATAAGAGTAGGAAAGTTATAGGTGCAGAGGTGAGAAGGTAGAAGAGAGGCTGTGAAGGAGAGGTACCGGCTGCTAATGGCTCAAGCTCAGGCAAACTGTAAGACCCTTGTAGATATCCAAAACAGAGGCCTAGTATACCAGCGGGACTATGCCCATAACCTACATTTTTCTTTTCTTGATAAAGGGTACAAAAAGGAGGCAAGCAGATGCATTCACCGGAGTTTGGACGGGTTCTTGTGACACCAGATGGGTTGTGGCTAGGGCAGGAATCAGAGCAGAGTTGAGCTAGGTACTTTGGGGAGAAGGGAGGCAAGTAAAAAGGAAAAGAAACAGGGTTAGCACAGGTATCAGGCCTGTAAAGTAGTAACAAATACAACATTAACAATCAGAGAAAGGTAACACAATATTACTCTAACTAACACATATAATCCACTTTACAAGCTACAAAGCAAGGCAGAGTATTTACAAGCCTTTGTTGAGCGAGAGAGCAATTCCTTAAACAACAAAGCAAAATGCTGTAACACAGTGTTGCCCTTATTGATAACTAAAACTAGATAATATGCATGCAGCTTCTAAACCAATTACGGCAGGAGTTTAACAAATATTGCAGAATAACATGCAAAAAATAAACAAGAGCTAGGTGTAATATAACTGAGAATTAAAAGTGAGTGAGGTCTTCAACATTGACTAGGGGTAATGTCTGAGCAATTGAAGCAGGTACAACGGCAACTTGTGGAAGGCCAGATTAGCTAAGTAAGGCGCTAAAATGCTGCGTTTAGTTAAATACAGCTGAGTTTCCTAAGATTTACTTAAGTAGGGGTCCCCCAGCAGTTATCTAAGCTCCACTAGAGTGACGATGTTAACAAAACAAAAACTGCATATCCAAAGAGCAGCCTCTATGGGACCAGATGGCATACTACACTGTCTTCTAAACAACCTAAAACATGAACTAGCATCACCATTAAATACCCTATTCAATCACAGCTTAACCACTGACATTGTTCATATGGAATGGAGAACAGCAACAGTTATTCCCATCCACAAGGGTGTCAGCAACAGACCCAGGGAATTATAGACCCATAAGTCTGACCAGCCTCATCGATAAAGCTATGGAATATACTAACATGGACCTTATAAATAAAGACATAGGTAACCTTGAAACCCTAGATATGACCTAATTTGACTTCGTCATGGGCAGATCCTGCCTGTTAAACCTGGTGGATTTCTTCAAAAATGTGACCAGGGCCATTGACTAGGGCAAATCTGTGCAGATGGCATACCTTGACTTGAAAAAGGCCTTTGACACAATCCCACACTCAGAAATTATCAATAAACTTAGCAAAATGAATATAAACCCCTTTGCTATAAGATGGGTTGCCAACTGGCTCTCAAATCGGTCACACACTATCAAAGTGGGTGACTCCACAACAACCAGCAGATCTGTCACCAGCAGTACCACAAGGGTCAGTGCTGGGCCCCCTACTGTTTAGCATATACTTCTCAGGCCAAAACTAAGGTGCTGTGGCTGGCCAAGTTTGCAGACGACTGCAAACTGGGTGCAATTATTGAATCCCCAAATGATGTCAGTATACTCCAGGAAAGTCTTATGCAGAGTTACAATTGGTGTCTTACTCATGGTCTCAAATTGAATGCAAAGAAATGCATCATCATTCCCTTCAGTAAAAAAATGTCCCTTCACCCTGTCAAATTAACAACAATACCATATGTACCTACAAAGGTGTAAAAGATCTGGGATCACAAGTAGACTGTGACCTTAACTTCGACCACCCTGTGTCTACTGTAGTAAGGAAGGCTTTCTACATAGCACACTTGATTAGCAAAGACATCATGTTTAGAGCAAAGGAGGTTATAACCCTTCTATACTCATCACCAATCTGGCCCATAACTGAGTATAACGCTCCTTTCAGCATGTACCATACAAAGCTAATGGAGAGACCTCAGAGGTTTCTAACTAAAAAGATCAAGGGACTCCAGCACATGCCTTACACAGACCGACTAAAGTCCCTGTCACTATACTCAGTATCATATAGACTTAAAAATAAATAAAGCCAACAGCTCCAAGTCACGTCCCAAATTTTATTGTAGATAAGCGCTTTCAGCTGAGCCACCAACCTTTATCAGACAAATTGCAACACAACTAACACAGTTTATATACACTCTTACTTAACAATTAATGGTAATTGACCCTATTGACCCTATTAACACATTATTATGACTAATACCATTTAAAAACATTAAAAATACAAATCCTTTTAAAACCATTCCACTAACATAAAATGGTATTATATACCTATCTATTATGAAACTTTAATTTTAAAATGCTGGATATAGAGATGGTCTCATACAGACCTGGTTTTACTGAAGCATTTAAAAATGTTTGCCACCAGTATTCTTTATTTTCAAGATAGGTCTTCCATGGACCCCCCCCCCAACACCCACTTTTACTTGCTCCAATACTACAAAACCAAACTTATGGTCTTGGTACTTTTCTATATGCTTGTAAAGTGCGTTAGCGTTTTTCTTTTTACTAATTTCATAGAGATGTTCATAAATACGCTGCTTAATTTTTTGATCTGTTTTTCCTATATAATAGGAAGAACAGACAAAATGCTTTTGCTGCATATATAGCCCCTTTAGTCTTATAATTAAAATGACCAGATATGATAATATCCAAACCACCCAACTTCATTTTATCACTTTCCATGATATTAGCACATTGGTTATACATATTACATTTTCTCATCTTCCCTTATGTTGTATTTGTCAGAACTGAACAGGAATCACACCAATCTTTCAAATTTTTATCCCTTTTATATATAATATTGGGTGTCATACCTAAAATATTGCTCAGTTCATTGTTACCTAAAATTAGAGACCAGTTTTTCTGTATGACCTCTAAAATGAACTTACTGTCATTAGAAAAAACAGTAATAAAACTAGCATGACTACTGTGATTTATGGTGGTTGGACCTGGACCAAGTTGCAAATTATCTTCACAGTCTGCTTGACTACTTATATTTCCCATTTCTGTACTATAATATAATAGGGGGTTATACTGACCTGTTATTCTTTTATTCATTACTTCCACAATTAGTGCATCAATTACTTTCTTGGGATAGTTTCTATTCAAAAACATTTTACCTATAAATTTACATTCATCTTCAAATTCATCCAGCATAGTAACCATCCTCACAGCCCATTTGACCTTTTATAACTGCTTTTTTTAACATGAAACGGATGGTTGCTAGAAAAATGTAAGAATTTGTTAGAATAGTTTTTTTTCCTAAATATAGCAGATTTTAAACAACCATTCGCTATATCCTTACTAAGTAGGGGGTTTTATATATGCAGCAAAATGTTTTGTCTGTTCTCCCTATTATATAGGAAAAACAGAATGAAAAATTAAGCAACATATTTATGAACATCTCTATGAGATTAGTAAAAAGAAAAATACTAACGCACTTTACAAGCATATAGAAATGTACCACGACCATATGTTTGGTTTTGTAGTATTGGAGCAAGTAAAAGTTTTTATTTTTTAGTTTTTTACATGTATTTTGGTATCATATAGACTTCTTAGGGGAGACTTGTGTCTGGCTTACAGAGCAATCTCTGACCCAAACCTAATGAATTTGCTATACATCCATAAATCAAATGGGACTAGAGCTACCCACTATTCAAAAGGAACCTGTACGAGTGGATGGGGCACCATAAATTATTACCGAGATAAGGCCTGCAAACCTCCTGGACATAGGCAGTCATTAATAAATACAATCCTAGGTATTGACTAGAGTATCTATGGTATTACATTGGGATGAAACAGCTAGGCTTGAAATGACCTCTGGGTCGATAGCTTAGTAACCTATGATCCTAAGATCCTATAATCCTATAAATACTTAAAAAGGGTTTAATTTGTTTTATTGACGTGCTCTCTTCTGCTATGCTTCTAGAATGTTTTCTCTTGTGCCTAGTGGGTGAGCATCCTATTCCCTGTTCTGCACTGTGACATGCCTTATTCCCTTCCACCTTACTTTAAATATGTAGTTATGAAGCACAGCTGTTCCTTATGGGTTAAGACTATGGCTTTCCTATCATTGAGCTGACCTCTCTCCCAGAGTAGCCCATGCAGCTACAATTTCCAAGTCTTTCCTCCTTATTCCTGCCATATTCAGTCAGTATACGTCATAATCCCCTCCTTCCTTGGTTTGCAGATTGCTACCACACATAACACATCTGAAAATGCTAACTCTGGCCTGCTGTTCTGGTGTTTTTTTCCCACATCAATGGACCTGCTTACTACTACCACGTTTGCCTCATTTGTAAACTCAGTGATGTCTATTTTCACCAAAAAATGCATCCACCTTTCCTGTTTGTGGGTACGTTGGTCACTTCTTCTCATGCCTTAAGTCCAGTCTCTAAAATTGGTTGTAATATAACCTGGACTCCTTCTGGTCCTCTTTTAAAACACTTAATCCCTTGGTGACTGAGTCTGTAATCACCCAAACCCTCTTCTCCAACTCTCTACACTGATTTGACCAGCCTTCATTTCCTACCCCATACAATAATTGGAATATCTACAACTTTTCCCACTCCAACTGCATACTCACCCAAGCCTTACCTGGTGTCCCTATTGGTAGCCTCTGTCTCAGTCTTTGCTGAATGTGGCCCATGTTTTATATTTTCTGCACTATTTGTACAAGTCCAGTCCACTGTTTTCCACTCCCGGATGCCTTTCCTTATTCTATATCCTCTGGCTCCTACATTGCTATTGTCTACTCCCTCTCTGCCTCCTCTTGCTGATTTGTTGACTACTTTTTCCACAGGGGACACCATTTACTTGTCCTTTTCTCTTTCTACCCCTCTTATCTATCTAGGAGCCCCACCCTGCCCATTTCTCTCCTGCTTTCCCTCTGATGTTCCCTCCTTCATGGCCACCTCTGGCTCTACCTCCTCAACTTCATTTGTGACTGCTGACTACACCTATTCCTGGAATACATGGCTTTCACTGCTTAGTGTTTAACCAGACTGGGATTTGGTGAACACATTCAAGTCAAGCCTAATAACATCCAATATCGCCCAATATTTTCTGTGAGATTACTGAAATTTGAAGGTAAAGGGTTGCATGAATTTGGAGTTAACTTAAAGTATTCAAGTATGTTGAGTATCTAAATAAAGATGTGTGGATATGGATGTTAGGGGGGGTGCTTGTCCATCTGCAAAATTGTTTGTTTTTAATTGTTTGGGACCGTTATCTTTCGCTATTGTTGAATTTTTTCATTTAATTATGGTTCAAGATTACATTCATAAAGGGTTTACTTTGAATCTTCCACCTCTGTCGCTGTACCTTACTTATTTATTGATATTTGTTATTTGCTAACCAGGTAAATGAGTTGGTCATCTGACCCTTTTCAACCATAACCTGGGTTCATAGAGCAGAGATCTAATTTGCTCCCAACTATATATTTACAAATACAAAAACAGTTCAGAGAGTATACATACAAGAATTTAGTACAAAGAATAAACACTGGTTAACATATAGTGGATGTAGAAAGCTGTACAAGTTGTGTTAGATTGCAAGATTAACCCACAGTGACATATTTACAATATTAGAAGATCATAACATGACAATAGTAGATGTTTGCACTTCTACAGTTTTAGCTATGTCATGGAAATGTTTGCAGAAAGATTCTTTGAAAAGATAAACTTTAATAGCATTTTAAAGCCTTTTGGAGTTTCTTGGTTTTTGATTTAAGCAGGCAGTTGATAGAAGGTTGCAGATCCCAGTGTGAAAAATGTTCTTTCCTGCATGGTAGTTTTGAAAGAAGATGAAGTAGGGAGAAAAAGCACTCTTGAGAGCTTCTGAGATTGTTCAAGCTGTCCTGGAATGATGATTTTCCTTTTAAAAATTAAACAGTAGCCCTGTTTAAAACTTTGAAAATTAGAATGAATAAATAATAAAGAATAAATAGCCTGCCTGCCCCTGTGGGAGTGGTTACTGACTTGAAACTGTAGTTTTATTGGCCATTTTGGGTCAATTCCCAAACTCCTTCATCTTCCTCTCTTAAAACCTGGTTGCCTCATGGTTTTGGTGTCTTTTCAGGCTTGTTGGCTGTTGGTGAAGCACCCACCAAGAGGAGAAAACGCTGAGAGAAGAAAGGAGCCACTTTTGAGATTTTAAGTATTTTTCCTCTGTTTATTTGCTAAGTTTTTCTGCATAGCCACCTATTTTGAACATTTTCTGGCTTGTTAAACTTGATTTCTGCATTAGTAACTGTATTTAGAGCACAACCTAGAGCTGTTTACTGAATTTCCTGTTTGCACTTATTTTTAAACTCGTTTTTTTCTCAAAACTTGCATTTTATCTGTCTTTGGCCTAACACTCTTGTGTGGGGTCATTTACTGCACTGTTATAACTTGTTAATACTTGTGAACCTCTGCTATCTCTGAAAAAAAACAAAAAAACAAAAAAAATCTTGCTTTTTTTCCCACTTTTCTGAGATTTAAAAAAGTTCATTTACAGGCTTGCTGTTCTTGAACTGTTTGTAAGTTTCTGTGAGGCCATTTTTTGCTTGGGCTAAAGGGAAGTCTCTCTGTTGATCAGTGGCAGTGAAAAACATTGAGCAGCCTGCCTGCCCCTGTGGGAGTGGTTACTGACTTGAAACTGTAGTTTTATTGGCCATTTTGGGTCAATTCCAAAACTCCTTCATCTTCCTCTCTTAAAACCCTCTTTTGCATGGTTTTATGCGTTTTGTGCATAAGCGCAACAGCGGGCAGCGCCGCCTAATTGGGTTTAAACTATTCCTGGCTCCACAAAGTCTGCTCTTCACTTTTTCCCTTAGAACTGCTCTATCTCCCAATTTAAACACCATATTCTCATTCTAAGGCCCTTCACTGGTCCAATTAAGTAATCCTACAACCATAAGCACTACTTACTCTTATCCTCTCTACGATTACCCTGTCCTCTATTGGTCCGTCTTCAATTCAGTTTCCCTATATTACTCTAGCATGTCCAAAGGTCAGTCAATGGTTTCCTCTCCAGTCCAGCTGGTGAATCTGGGAATTTTGAGGCAATGTTACAACTGTCTCATGTACACGGACAACCCTCTCCTCCTCCAAACAGGTTCAAATATATGTGAGAGATGCAACTATTTAGCCAAACTGGAGGCTGAGCTCTCTCATCTCAAAACTGGTGTAACCAGTCAGGAGGAGAAGGTAACCTCACACAACACAATTCCAGTATCACATAGTCCCACCACATTAGCGAACCAAACTTATAAATACACAAAAACATACTCGGAGGCTCTAAATAAAAATCTACCTAAGCAACAGAGACCTCCAAAGCAGACATCCAAGCAAACGCTACCTCAAAACAAAACACGCACAACACATAGCCCACAAAGTCAGTGTGCCAAGCAGCCACAGCCCTTAAGGCTGAATAACACACCTGATACTCTTGTAATAGGTGACTCTATTGTCAGACACACTGACGTCCCGCTCACCAGGCTGAATAAAGAGAAGGTCATGGTGAGCTGCCTGTCGGGTGCTAGGATCCGCCACATAACGCAAGCACTCAGGTCACTCCAAAGCAAATACAAATATGACTCAGTCATTGTACATGCTGGTGTGAATGACCTGAGACGTACCTCCCTGGACTATATGAAAAGAGACATAGAGGAGCTCTCTGATCATGTAGCTCAGGCTGGTATGACCCTGACCTTGAGCAGCATCTTACCCTCACCTAGAATTATGCCACAGTACAAAGACAAAATGATCGATTTTAACAATTGGCTAAAACTTTGGTGTCATTCAAAGGGGATCCAGTGTCTGTCAGCCTGGGATGACATGCTCGCCAAGCCACATTGCTTCGCTAGGGGCGGCTTGCACCTGTCACCACTGATAGCTTTTGGATATTGGCAAAGGCTTTTGCCACCCCCATAGTGCTTTTTTAGGCAAGGCTCAAAAGTCAAACCCACCCCCATAGACAGCACAAGGAACAAGAAACTAAGGGTAATGCTGCTAAACGCCAGAAGTCTTAACCTCAAGATGCATGCACTCGAAGCTCTCCACAGTATGGAGAACATTAATATCTGTGCAGTGACAGAAACCTGGTTCAAGGCTCCAGAGAGCACCCCAGCACTACCAGGCTATACCTCATATCATGCTTTTCGGCCCCAAAACCCAGACCGAACCACAAAAGGAGGGGGAGTTTCCATATTTATCAAGGATATCCACACCTCCAGGTTAGTGGCATTGCATGAAGTATCGGAGACCATCCATGTGCAACTAACAGTGGGCAAGACTGCTTTTCAGTTTATAGCATCCTACAGACCACCCTCTCAAAGTCAGGAATCCCACTCGGCTTTCCTGAAAACATTGGGGAACATGAAGATCTCTCCGAACACCATTATATTGGGTGACTTCAACTACCCAAACATTGACTGGGAGCACTACTCAAGCCCCAGCACCTTAGCCCAAAGGTTCCTGGAAATTATAAACTCAAATGTTATGGAACAACTAGTCACCACTCCCACAAGAGGGGACAACATACTAGACCTGATCATTACCAACATGGGGACTCTATGCTCCACACCAGAAGTATATCCCTCATTGGTAAGATCAGACCATAAATTAATTTCACTGGATGTCCACATCCCGACCCCACCCCCAGCCCAGAAAACCACAGTGAAAAACTTCTCAAAAGCGAACTTCTCACTTCTCAAAACTGAATTGGAATCCTTCAAGGCCCCAGGGCTAGTGGAAACTACGACCCAAACTGCAGAATCCTATATAAACACATTCTACGGACATCTCCAGGAATGCATGGATCATGCTATCCCAAACAAAACCAAGACCCAATCATCCAAAGGCAGGCATCCAGTCTGGTGGACCCCTGCTATAAATAAACTGTACAACAGAAGGAGGAAGCTACTACATGATAGAGCAAAATCCCTAATAGGGAAGGCATCTCTGATCAGTACTAGCAAAAAATTACGATCCCTCATAAAATCCTCCAAGGCCAGCTTCGAGAGAAAAATTGCACAGGACACCAAAGACAATCATAAGGCTTTTTTCAGTTATGTTAGAAACCTGGGATGCAACTCCCAGACTTGTTCTGAGTTGATTCTAAATGACAAAAAATACACTGAGCCCACAGACATCGCCAATATCCTGGCAGACAGGTTCAGTGCAAACTTCTCCACCCCCCCCCCCATAAAAGAGCAAGTATCTATCCCAGCAGAGGGCTGCCTCCCAAACATCTCTGATGCTCATGTGAAGGATGCCCTCTCCAAAGCAAAAAACACTGCTTCCATGGGACCAGATGGCGTCCCAGGTTGCGTCCTACATGAACTCCAAGAGGAACTAATCCCTCTAATAAAACAGCTATACAATCTCAGCCTCACTACAGGATATGTGCCCACAGAATGGCGTACAGCAACAGTGGTCCCACTCCACAAAGGTGGAGCCTCTATGGACCCTGGAAACTATCGCCCCATAAGCCTGACTAGCTTAGTCTGCAAGGCTATGGAGAGGATCATCATGGAGCTCATAAACAAAGACATAGGGGACTTTTTGAACCTGGTTGACTTCTTCGAAACAGTCACCAAAGCCATAGATGAAGGGAAGGTAGTCCACACAGCCTATCTGGACCTTGCAAAGGCATTTGACACAATACCCCACTCGGGCATCATAGATAAGCTATCCAGCTTAAATATAAACCCCTATGTCACAAGATGGGTCGCAAACTGGCTCAAAGACAGAACCCACAGAGTGAGAGTTGCTGGAGCCATGTCAGACTCGAAACCGGTCACAAGTGGCATCCCACAGGGTTCTGTCATGGGACCACTCTTGTTCGGTATATACTTTTCCGAGGTACAGGCAAACGTGGGAGGACTATGGCTCACCAAGTTCGCAGACGACTGCAAACTGGGCGCCATAATCAACTCTCCAGCTGACACAAACATCCTTCAAAAAGGTCTCACAGAGACAGATAACTGGTGCCAGCGCCATGGTTTAAAGCTAAATGCCAAAAATGTATAGTCATACCCTTTGGCAAAACAATGTGCCCACAAATTACCACATAGGCGGAAACCCATTAAGTACAGAGAAAGTTATTAGGGACCTGGGGACCCAAGTTGATAGCAATCTCTCCTTTGAAAACCACATTGCCAAAGTGGTTAGAAAGACCTTCTACATAGCCCACCTCATCACGAAGGGTTTCACATCTAGATCAAGAGAGGTAATCGTGCCCCTTTATTCATCCCTCATCAGGCCCATCATAGAATACAATGCCCCTTTTGGGATGTACCTTACCCGACACCTGCAGCAATTAGAAAGACCCCAAAAGTGTCTCACCAAGAGGATCAAGGGTCTCAAACAGATGCCATATGCTGCTCAGTTAAAAAAACTCCATCTCTACTCAGTTGCATACCGCCTACTTCGAGGCAATCTATGCCTGACATACAAAGCTATGTCAAATCCAGAATTAATGGACATGCTCCACCTCAGTAAATCTAAATCCCTTAGAGCCACACGCTCGAGGGACTTGAACCTCAGCACAGAAATAAATAGAACTTGCTGGAGGGACAGGTTCATAACCCAGAGGCTCCCTTCGCTCTGGAATAGAATTCCAGTTCATGTGAGGCAGAACACCTCACTGAATCTCTTCAAGAAGAATCTCGATAGGTGGATGGGGGATCGTAGGTTTGTCCCAGGGATTACTCCCGTGTCACTATTAGACAGAGGCACAGTAAACTAAACCTTAAATAGGGCACAGTATACTCAAATCAAGGGGTGGTGTAAGCCATACAGAATCGGGCTAGGCTTATAATTGCCTCAGGGCAGATAGCCTAGTATGAACCTATGAACCTATGAACCTATGAATACTTAGTAATGGAATAGCACTGTTGTGAATATAAAATGGGTTAGTTTTCTTAAGCACTTTGCAGTGGTGGAGTAAAAGATCATCCAGTAGATAAAGCTGCAGATTTTAGTCTCTGTTAATTTTATTTTCCATGTTATATTCAAAACTTATCTCTTTTCTAGATGCCTCACTCACTGTCTTCCTTGAAATTCCTCAGTGCTACCCCTTGCCTGTCCTTTTCTGCCAATCTACATTTCTATCACCCTATCCTCAGACTGTTTGTTTCCAACTTTTTCTATCCCACCGATGGCTCCTTATATCTCTTCCTTTCAGGCCTCTATTTTTCTCACATGGCAAACCAGATCGCTAACATCCATATCTCTCATATGTTCTCCTTTTTTAATTTTTTCCAGGTCTTTAGTCTTTTTAATGCTCTGACAGAAGTGGGTCCCATTTCTAACTCAGGGTACTACTAAATTTCATGAAATTAATATTATTGGTTCTGTCTTTGATGTTTTCCAAGATCATTCTTCTCAGCACCCACAATATACTCAGAACTGTCTCCTTCTGCAAGTTATACGGAGATACACATATCAGTCCGGCACACTTTCTAAGGAATATACACTATTAATTTATTTGTTTATTTGAATGCTTGTTTGTTTATTTACGGTTTGATAACTGGGTAAGGGGACTGGGTAAACCTCCCTTTTCAGCCACAAATAAAGTCCTTAAAGTGAAAAAGATAAATACAAATTGCTGTAATACAATTATTAATAATGGAGTACTAATAGTCATGAAATTATACAATAAAAACACGAATATATTATAGAGTAAAACAGAAACATATATATGTGCACACATTCTTTACAAGGAGTACATTAATGCAACAGTGAACATTTTCTGACAGTTAATTTAGACAGGATAAAGCATCATTTAGTAGGCAATTTATTGCAAATTTCAAACAAAATTTGCTATAGAAGATACTTAGGATTTAACCATTGTCCTGAAAGGATGTGCAGACTGCTTCCTTGATTAGACTCTATTAATTTATGCTTTAAAGTAGGCAGGTACATTGTCTCCTATTCTCAGATGGTAGGTGTTAAGAATAGGGCTTATATGGATATGTTGCACTTTTTGTATGCTTCACAGACCTATATGCAAGAGTGCATAGGACTTCAGGAAGTTCCTACCAGTTATCTGTATCAGTCCTATCAACAGCATGCAAATATATATTTTTTTAATTTCTTTAAATTGCTTCTGCAGCTTGTCCATCTGTTTCAAATGTAATATTGTTCTAGTCTTTTTACTCACTCATACACCAGTTTTGCCATTTTGGAATTGCCTGGTATTCTTAATAAGTATATCATCCGCACCTGAATTTTTTCAGTTTTCATTCTTTCAACTCCATTTTTTGAACACCTATGCTGTGATCACTTTTCATTCTTCTGCATTGACAAGCTTCAATGAATTGCTTTTTTATATAGCTCTCTCAAATATGTCTTCTCCTCAGCAACAACTTCATGACTAAAAATGTCCAGCATCATACATCATAGTGAGGCTGCTAATATTTCTGCTTTATTCTATTCATTATTTAAAACTTTTCTCTTCCTGCTCATGGTCCTCAGTTGTAGGCTATGCATTTTAGTGCAGAATTCATTCTTAATTCAAGTATGACATTTTGTTCAACATTGTTGAAAGAGATAGCAGTTCATTCTTTTACTTTTGTAACTGCACATTCCATATTTCATTTTAGCTTTTTGTTTTAAATTTCATAACTTTCTTATTATAGTATTTCTGTTATTATCTTTTCTGAACATGTATTTCTGTTTTTGTACCTTTATTTGGTAGTGACTTTTTCCGCACTATAACTTCATTACTGTCCTCTACGTCCTGTCTGCCTTCACCTATGCTGGTCTGGCAGAGAGCGGTTGTAGGGGATTGTCAGTTTTGTAGGTCAATTACTTAAGAGTTGGCAATTCAAGTTTCTACCAGTTATCTGTACCAATGATCTGAATCAGACTGATATTTGGAAAGCATATTCTGCTTTCCTTAAAACATTCAGAAAAGCATAATAGCCCCTCATTGAACTGTAACTATTGCATTTAACAAACAGTTTTATAAAGTATGTTTTTCTCATTACACATCTATTTAAACTCTTCTTCCCTTAATGTGGAAAAGGATTATTTTTCATTTCAAATGATAATTTTATGAATTAGCAACCTCTTCACCTCACTCTGAGTGGTTAGCGTTGTTTTATAATTTGTTATCTCCCAAATCTGCCAGATGAGGACTATCAAAATTACATGTTTTGCTGTCTGTCCTTTTTTTCTCAAAATAGAAGTAGAAACAGAGAAATCAGTCCTTAGATTTCAAGCAAAAATCTATAGAGAGATACAGAGAAACGTTGAGTCTTCTTCTTTTCCAAATAGTAGCATTTATTAAACCATTCCTTCTGACAGATGAGCAGTTTTGTTACCTTACAATTCAGTATTTCCTCTCTTATTTATACACGGGTTAACAAACTTCCATTGTAATCCATATTAGCATAATAACAAAAGGAGTCTGAGGGACAATGGTCTAACCAATGAGTGGCAATAAAATTAAAGGAGAAGATTGGAGCTGGGTGCTAGAGGACCGGCCTATGGAGTGTGAGCATTAGGCAAGCCAACTGTGAGGGACATGTAAATGAGGGCAAGAAAAGACAGAGAATGACTGAGTGATAAGAGCAGCCATTGGATAACATAGTGTTTGGCTTTTTTGCTAAAATCGTATTGAGATAATTAATAGCAAGGGAAACCATGAGTGAGGGAAAGGGACTGTAAAAAAAAAGTCATAATCACTATCAGATAACACAATCCAAAAGAAGAAATGTGTGCGCAGTAACAAACAAACCAACTGCCTTTACCTTTAGCTTAAAAATTTAGAATAAAATTAATAAAACTGTCAATATACACCCCAGTATCTAACCATCTAAGTGGGCCCAACCATGCCCGTGGCCGTAAAATAGTCACATTAATATTCCCAACAATATTTATATCTAGCTAAACTCTGTCAGGTAAGCATAGCTCTCTGAGTCATAATCATTCTTTACTCTTTTTTCCTCCTCCAGTGAACTTGAGGGCATGAACTATTCAGATAAATGTGAAAGTATGTGTACGTGGTAGTTTACCAACTGTAAAATGCAGGGATGGTAATTGACCAGACCACCAAGGAAACCATAGCATATGTTTTTGACTGCTGATGCCTTTATTATCCAGAGGAGTAGATTATAGTTTTTTCAGCACTTTTGCCTGTGCTTCTTCAGATCTGTCAGTAGACTGAGTGTAGAAAACATAAAAGACAGAAAATTCCTGGATAGTCAGTACAAATATCATGTAGAGAATAAAAATAAAGATAAAAGTAAAAAAAAAACAAACATATATATACATACATACACACACACACACACACACACACACACACACACACACACACACACACACACACACACACACACACACAAAGACACACACACATATATATATATATATATATATATATATATATATATATATATATATATATATATATATATATGGATCCCCTTTAGATGCCCGAAATCTCACTTCATCGACAAGGAATCCGTCGGACCGAAATCACCGACAACGCAGATGACCGACAAGGTGAGAACCCGACAGACTCGGTAAGTGTGCGATAGAGTGAGGGATTTAGTGTTAGGGAGCGGACAGGTAAGTGTGCGATAGTGAGGGACTGTAGTTTTAGGGGCGGGTTAAGTGAGTTAGGGTTAGGGTGCGGGTAGGGTAAGTGTGCAATAGTGGCGGAATATATGTTTAAGGGTGGGTTAAGTGAGTTAGGGTTAGGGTGCAGGTAGGGTGTGTGTGCGATAGTGACGGACTGTGGGTTTAGGGGTGGGTTAAGTGAGTTAGGGTTAGGGTGTGGGTAGGGTAAGTGTGCGGTTGTGTCGGACCTTAGGGTTAGGGTTTGGGTTACGGTTAGTGCATGTATGGTTGTGTGTATTGTCGGTATTTTGTGTTGTTGGTCTTTTGGTGTCGGTGATTTGTGTTTCGGCGTGGCGTTTCGGTAAACTGAAGGGGATCCATATATATATATATATATATATATATATATATATATATATATATATATATATATAGATATACACACATACATGCATACATATAAAAATAAGGATAAGAGTAGGAACAAGAAACAACAGCCAAAATAGAGGACAACTAGCAGTGGGAGCTATAAAACCGAAATCTAGCATGTGGGTTCTGTAGGATTTAAACTTCAGATTCTTAGAATATCATTTAATGTTTAGTATTTAGTATTTAGTAGTATGCACTGTGGACTAGTTTCCTAAAGTTTAGGACGCTGTTTATGGAGGCCTGTGTGTTTAGTCCCAATTGTCTGTGGGATTCCAACCTTATTTGCCATTCCAGCTCTATTTTTTCCAGGTAGTCAATGTGTGGTCCTTCTAGCTCTTCATTGGGTAGATGATCCAAAATGTGGAAAATGAAATCGTCATGTCCAAGTTGGCTTTTGTGGTGCTTTGTTAGGGCATTGTTCAAGTTACCTTACCTTATGTCTGTGAGGTGGCGTACGATTCTGGTTTTTATCTTGTTCAGGGTCTTGCCAATGTAGAAAGCTGGACATTGTGTACACTGTGCTCTGTAGAACACGCTGGTGGTGCTGCAGTTATAGTGCCCTTTACTATGGAAGAACCAGTTGTCTGTGGGTTTGTGGTATCCTAGGCTGTTGGTCATGAATCTACAATAGCTGCAGTTGGGGGGTCCATAGGCAAATGTACCAAGGGGGCCGACCTTTGGTTTTTCATTTAGTCTATCAGCTCTCTTGACAAAATCACAGATGTTTTTGTTCCTCCGTATGTTGAAACTTGCTGACCAAGTGAGGATGGACTTGATTGTGGGAGGATTGTTGATGATTTCCCAGTTGTCTCTTACAATGTTGATGATGGTGTGAAGGTCGATGGAAAATGTTAAGGTCATAGAGATGCCCTTGGGGGATTCTTTGGAGCTTTTGCTCTTCTTCCTGAAATTAATAGCAAAGGCTTCAGGGTTTATAGTCTTTTTGATATAGATGGGTCCAAGGATTCTTCTTATGAATCGGTCACTGTAACCTCATGCAAGGAAGTCTTTTTCCAGGTTGTCCATGTTTATGACAAAATCTCTGAGCTCCTTTGAGACATGTGCCATTCTGAGACCCTGTGATTTAGCCAGATCTCATTTAGTCTTGATGGAGTGCATGCTGTCTCTATGCAATAAAAGGTTGACCCTGGTGGGTTTCTGGAACAGGCTGTTTAACAGTTCTGAGTGGTCACTGAGTTTTGTAATCTGGAGATCCAGGAAACAGGCTTTACTTTCATAGTAGGAGTAGGTGGATTTCTCAAAGTGATTAAAGAAGTCCAAAAGTTTCTGCTCAGTATTGTTCCATAGAATAAAGATGTCATGTATATAACGATAGTAACATCCCATGTGTTGAAAGAAAGGGGAGTTATAGACATGTTCCTTTTCCCATTTCCTCATGGCCATGCTTGCAAGGTTAGGAACCATAACTACCCCCATGGCTATGCCACTCTTTTGCGTGTAATACTTCTTGTTAAAGCCAAAATAGTTGTTTTCCAGCAGGAGCTTAAGGAAATGGCTGAATACTTCAGTTGCTGTGGTTGAGCTTTCTCCTTGGTTGGCCATGGCTTCAATTACTGCCCTTATGTAGTAGTCATGGGGGAGTATGGTATAAAGTCCCTCAACATCAATGGTGACAAGGATAGAATCTTTATCAGCTTTGAACCCATGGATTTTCTTTAAGAAATCACTGGTGTCAAGAATGAATGATGGATTGCTTTCCACTAGTGGTTTTATCTTGATGTCCAAGTATATGGGTACTGGTTCTGTAATACTCCTGCCACTGGCTATGACTGGCCTGTAGGGTGGGTCTGCAATGTTTTCATGGGGTTTTAGGATTCCTAAGAAAATGGGATATTTGGGCTCCACTACTGTGATAAAATCCAAGAGTATTTTGCTAATGAGGCCATCATCATCGAATGTGAAGAGTTCTGAGTTCAGGTTTTCATAGGCAGCCTTCTCTTGAGATAGATCTCAAATGTTGTAGAACTCCCAGTTGTTTAACATGGATTAAATTGTATTGTTATATGCTTCTTTGTCCATGACTAGAATGCTATCCCCCTTATCGGCTTTCATAATTCTCCGAGATGGGTCTGAAGTTAGATCTAAAAGTGCCCTACGTTCTTGTGGTTTTTACATTAAAAAAAAACATCCTTTGTGGTTGTCTCTGAGGGCTTTTCTGATGTCCATTTCACATTTAGTCTCAAATGATATAATGATATGGTTGGGGGAGGGGCACAGAAGTTACATGTTTTTCTCCACTTTTCTTTTGTGCTGTAACTTTCAGGTTTTTTCTTGTTGTGGAAAAAAATTTAAGATTCAGTTTCCTGGTAAATAAGTTTAGATCGATGATAGTCTGGACCACATCGCCCCTCTTGTGTAAGACAAAGGTGAGTTCTTTTTTTCAGTACCGCTATTTCTGTATTAGTTAGGCTTTTTTTGGAGTGATTCCAGATCTGTGGTTTGAGTTGTTGTGCCAGGAGGTGATTCTCTTGTCTGAGAGGTTCGGGGGTGGGACCCAGAGATGCCTCAGTTCTCTCTTCTCCTTCCAGGTCTTTTCTCTGTGGTGGATCTGGTTGACCAGGGATTGATGTAGTCTCTGGTGGTAGGTCTTCTTGGTGTGCTGGTTCCATGGCTGGGTCGGTGTGGTGCAGGGGGAGCTGGTCATTAACCTCGTCTGATGGTCTGGCTAATGTTTTGGAGAGGAACTGTCTTGAGGATCTATGCCTGGTGATTGTTTTCCACACTGAAAAACCTGCTGGTCAGAAGTGCTGCTTGAAGGCATGTCTGGCATCTCATGGTAGGTAGTAACACTTGCAGTCTTGGTGGTGTCCAAGTGGATGTCTCTGGTAGTGTGATCATTCCATCCTTTGTTGGACAGTCTAGCGGGTGGTGGCTTATTAGGGACTGATCTGAAGAAGCATAGGCAAAAGCACTGAAAAAAACTATAATCTGCCCTTCTGGATAGTAAGTAAAGGCACCAGCAGTCAAAAGCCACACACTACTGTTTCCTAGGTGGTCTGATAAATTACCATCCCTGCATTTTGCAATTGGTAAGCTACCATGACATGGTTTCACATTTATCTGAGTAGTTCATTCCCTCAAGTTCACTGGAGGAGGAGGAAAAAAGATTAAAGAATGATTACGACTCAGAGATCTATGATTACCTGATAGAGTTTAGCTAGATGTGAATATTGCTGGGACTATTAATATGACTATTTAGAGCCACTTAGATGGTTAGGTACTGGGCTGTATATTGGCAGTTTTATTAATTTTATTCTAAATGTTTAAGATAAAGGTAAATGTTTTTGGTTTGTTTGTTACTACGCACACATTTCTTATTTTGGATTGTGTCATCTGATAGTGATCAAGACTTTTTTTTACAGTCCCTTTCCTTCACTCATATTTTCCCTTGCTATTAATTATCTCAATATGATTTTAGTAAAAAAAGCCAAACAATATGTTATCCAATGGCTCACATTATCACACAATCATCCTCTGTCTTTTCTTGCCCTCATTTACATGTCCCTCACAGTTGGCTCGCTCTTATCACCCAATCACCCTCCGTCTTTTCTTGCCCTCATTTACATGTCCCTCGCAGTTGGCTCACCTAATGCTCACACTCCATAGGCCAGTCTTCTGGCGCCCAGATCCAATCTTCTCCTTTAATATTCTTGCCACTCATTGGATAGACTTTTGTCCCTCGGATAACACACATTTTGTTATTATGCTAATATGGATTACAATGGAAGTTTGTTAACCCGTTTATAAATAATAGAGGAAATACTGAATTGTAAGGTAACAAATGTGCTCATCTGTCAAAAGGAATGGTTTAATAAATGCTACTATTTGGAAAATAAGAATACTCTGTGTTTCTCTATATCTCTATATATATTTTTTTGCTTGACATCTAGGGACTGCTTTCTCTGTTTCTACTTCTATTTTAGCCTTCTAAGACTGGGATACGCTGCAATGACAGTGTAAGCAAAAAAGGCATAGTGCCTCAAATTATGGCATTTGGGTGTTCTTGCATTTTGAGAAAAAAGGACAGAGAGCAAAACATGTCATTGCGACAGTCCTTATCAGGCACTTTTGGGAAATGCTTTAGTTATTATGTAGGGAAGACCAATAGGATACTGAGAGAAAGGGTGTTAGAACATGTTAATGGTGTAAGACATAAAATAATGAAAAGTGCATTGGCAGTACACGTTAGTGACCTTGGAGCTGGTCATGTTTTTAAGTTTTTTGTGTTAGAAGTTTTAGAGTGTAATAAGAGCTGGGGTGATTTTAAAAATTTCACAGAACAGAGGGAACAAGAGTCGATAGTGTGTCTGAATGCAGATAAACCTCCTGGCTTAAATTAGTGTGTTACTCTAAAAGCTGTGCTTAAGACATGTCCACTTTTAGACTAATCATTGTGTTTCTTTGTAAGTTATACTATAGATTGACATTTGGCTATAACTTTAAGGGAAGGACAAGTTTTTACCATGTAATTGATTAACATATTTAGGTGTGTATATAATTAATTCAGATGCACTGTGCTAGTAGGTCTGAAGAAGCAGCCAGTAGACTACAAAAGCACTCACATTCTTGTTTTTTATCTTTGTGTATATTTTATTTATTAAAGTTTTGCGTGTCCTTAGCACTGGAGTTCACTCTGGATTTTTACATATTATTTGAAGTTTAGGAATATACCAAATTATAAAACAGAGTCAGCGATTCCTTTTATCTGGCTCTGTTTATCTGTCTATCTCTTTATCTCGCACTTGCTAAATAAGTACGTAGGCTGTCCTGAGAAGAATGTTCAGGCATGGCTCCGGCCATAGGCAGAAAAAAAGCAGTACAATATTCTGTAATCATATTTTGCACTGAACCACTTACATTTATGTTGACTGCAGGCATATGTAATACTTTTCAAGGTACATTTAAATTAAAGAGAAAGCCGCTGAATAGCAGGTCTTTAATCATGCATTCTGACTACAGTTTACAATCATTTCTCTCACTACCTCAAACATTGTATTGATAAGGTGGGAAATTATTCCATGACCCTGGCTGAGCTGACCTATTTGGTCATCTGTATTTTTCAGTTCTACAGTTCAACACAAATCAGTACAGCTTTGTTATATCCAGTCTAGACCACTGACCTGAATATGTCATGCATGCTGAGCCAGATTTCTACAGAAAATCAGCTGAGACTTCAGATGGGTGTTGTTCTGACCCTAAATGCTCCCTAACTGAGTTAGGTACACTTATTTTATAGGTAATAGAAGAGCCATCTGTGGATAGATGGACCTGAGTGGCAGGTTTCAGCTTACCCAGCCCTGGGGGGTGGGGAGGGCTGTCATTGGAGTCCTGCAGCAACAGCTTTGTCGGGGAAGACAGATCTGAGCAGGCCTCAACCCAGGTGGATGGGGGTCTGCAAGTTACCTATGATAGTATGCACTTTATCTGGAGGCACAGATGTTGAGAAACATGTATGTAAAAAGTCTCAGCAAAGCAGATACCATGCCATGCTTTTTGATCAACAAAGGCAATGTTAGACGTATTTGAAAAAGTCTGCTCACTGATAACACCGTCTGTTCTGAATGATGTGCATGATTTTAGGCTCGTGAATCCTTCTCGTGGTGTCCTACAGCACTACAGGTTAGAAAACAAATGGGCTAATAGGTAATGTAGCAAGACTGTGGCGGCCACAGGGGCTAAAATTTCATTTGCAAACAAACATTGGGATGTTGCCTGTTACCTGCTGCTAATGATGGGGAACAGACAAATTAATGGCAATTTTTCCTTGTTAGTGTTAATTTAAACAAAGCTATTGTAGGGAGGATCCACTGGATGAGGTAAAAGGGAATGGGAGGCTGGAGTTGTCCTTTAAAGGATAACCATAGTAAAAACTGAACACAAACATATACTTTCATCAGGTTTTAGTATTCTATCCAGCACAAATGCATCTGTATCACTCTAAGTTTATTTTTTCTAGTTTGTTACACCAAAAATGGCTTGATATGGGTTGTCTTGATGACATGAGTTTCTTTTACTAATGAGGAATTTTTAATCCACAATGCACTCTATACCCACATAAGATTATATTAGATAAGCCAAATATTTTTTATCATTTACAGTAAAACCTGAGAGTTTACATTTGTTTAGCAATTTCTGGGAGTGTTACTTTAACTTTTTCAGTGTCTCATTTTAGTTATTGAAATGGTTATCTTCTAAACAACATTTTAATGTACTTTTGGAAAATATACTTTCAGGGCATACTTTCAGGGCATACTAACATAGTTATGAAGATGTTCATCTGTGACAAAAAGTACACAGTCATCACCTGGGTTTAAGACATTAATTGGTTGTATACATAGATCATTGTGGCTAGAATCAGCGAGATAGCTACTTTGTTTTTAAAACCACAAATATCTTAAATGCTGCTACTCCTCCTTCAACCAAAGATTGTGCATTTCATATGAACTATGCTGTGACAAATAGAACAGCATGGAATTTAACAGAAAGACAAAATGATATGCAGAAACCTTGGAATTTGGTACAGACAGAAAAAAAAAGGAATTCATAGATGAATGTTAATTTCTTTCTGTTTGGCACTTTTGAGGTAGATTAAAATGAAGGAGAACAGATTGTGATGAGAAAATTTGACATTTGCCTGCAGCTTTCCTTTAGGTATGGTTGGCTCTAATAATGTGACTGCAATAATGGAAAAATAACTGCGGTGTATTCTGGAAGTCAAAGTCCACTTCTTCAATGGGATCCTATTCTCATAGGTTCATATATTATGAATAACTTTCCAGTCAGTAAAATGCAAACTATATTTCTTTTTATCCTTAGCAAATCAGCAATGTTTTGCAAATTTTGAAAGTTATCTTAACATTTTTCCACTTACCATGGGAGCAATATATGAGCCTTCAATAATTGCTGACCAGTTAGGCAAGGCTTTTCTCTTTGCAAATTACTTGAAAGAATTATAGGTTCATAGGCTGGAACTAGGCTATCAGCCCTATGGCCTATACAAGCCTAGCTATAACAATTCTCTGGCTATTTCTTCCCACACTATTTACTTCCCTGGACCCCTGTCTAGCAGGGCAAATGACGTGATCCCTGGGGTGAATTTCCTTTCTGCCATCCAATCGTCAATGTTCATTTTGAAGAGGGCCAAAGAGGCACTCTGCTTGACATGTATGGGCAGTCTATTCCAGAGTCTGGGGAGTCTCTGGGTCAGGAACCTTATATTGAAGAAGACTGAAGCAGAGCTGGGTGCTTGGCATACTACTGATACATATATCAATATGTTTTCCAAATTAATGCATGTTCTGTGACTAACCTTACAAATATCTTCAAACAAGTCAAAACTGGCCAGCACAACAAACATCTAAACTTAGGTGAGGTATTTTGCATAGTTCCATATACTGGAATCACACTCTGCATTTATATAACACCATTATATTTACTATAGACTGATTTAAACTGGTTAGTAGAAAGGATACAAAATGTAGCCAATAAATGATCCTTTAAAACTGGCATGTAATAGATGGTGGCTGGATATGCGAAAAATTGTGTCCAACAAAATTTACTTTGCATCTAGGCGTATACTCTTTACAAATACTACTACTAGCTGGATTCTATAAAAATGCAGGCATCATTAGGTCTGGCAGTGCTAAAGATAATTTACAACAGCAATATGACTCTGATCACTGTTCTTAAGTGTAAATATACTTTTCTGGAGGTACTGAGAGTCTGTCTGGAATTCACAGAACATTGCACAAAGCTGAGAGAGCTGCATACTGCTAAGCATAATAATAAAAGGCTAATCACAGTTCAGAAAATTAACTTGAAGCTAAACAAAAGCAGCATGCAACTCATCACAAGCTTTTTCTATTTGGTGGCATCAGGATGCCCAAGGCATGATTCAAAAACACATGTAGGCAATGCTGAGTTACATGTCAGTCTGATGCATAGGATTGTAGGATTATAGGATCATAGAAGGTTACTTGACTAATGGCCCTAGAGCCTTTTTAAGCCTTGACATTCATGCCCAAATTTTCACAATTACCAATGCCCAAGGACTAGAATGGCTTTGGTATATGTCTGTGCGTTGGACATCTTTAAACTGCCCCTGTCCATGAGGGACACATGCAGCAAACCAGGAACGAATTTGTGATTTCCCATCTAACCATCCAAACTGCATTTGAATAGACTCAGGGAATAGCTCTACTTCACATGAACGGGGAGTCTGTTCCACAATAGGGGTAATCTCTGAGATCCTTACCTGTCCTCTCAACCTGGTTCAGTATTATATTGTAAGACTTTTGGAATACCACTCAAGTCTTGTTTACCAAGAGTATAAAGTCCACACTGGAACTGTTGTTATATTGTTAAGTAGAACCACAACAACGTTTCCCAGCAAAGCCTCATTCTTTATTTATTTCATTTATTTAACATTTGTTTACAGGGAAGGTCTGACTGGACACAGGTCCTTTTTCAGTGGAGGCCCGGGGAGAAAAGCTCCACAAACAGACAGAGAAGTTTACAAAAAATTTTGCACAGCCAATAATCATGTAGTACATTAAGATTATAGGATATCAATTATGCACCTTACACATTAAGAAAGCAAAATTTCAAGCAGCAGTAGAAAGAATAACGATATTAAAACAAACAATTATATACATTGAGATTATTGAATTTTCGACATTATATAACTGAGGAGAAAGCAAAAAATAGGGTAAGCCTTTTCAGAAGTGGATTAGCTGAGTAAAAGCCCAGGTAGCAATAGAAATGTAATGAGAAAGGTGGGTGATTGAAATGCTAAGGGGGAATGGGACAGTTACAAAGTTTGGAGGTAAGAAGGAAAGATTTAAGTTCTTTTTTAAAAAAAGGCTTTGGCCTGTAGCAAATTTTGCAATCTTATAGTAGCAGCTTTCTAATTTAGTAATGTCACCCTTCTTTAGGTAAGTAAAAATGGACAAGGCATAAAAGAGTATATATATATATATATATATATATATATAAGAGTGAAAAGTATACGAGTGGTTGCAAGGGTAACTTTAGCATTGTTTGTTAGGTACTGTTTGTGTCTGTAAACACTACCAAGTTTTTTTTACTTTTTTGAAGGTGTGGGATATATGTAGGTCAAATTTGAGTGAGCAGTCGATAGTGACACCTAGGAGTTTAGTATGAGGTACAAGTGAGATTATAGTGAGGTTAGCAAATGACATAGAGAAAGGAGGTGGAGGGGTCAAGGGGTTTACCTGGGAAGAAGAGCATAAGTTTAGTTTTGTTTGGATTTAGAATGAGTTGTGTCAGTTAGCCATTTTTCAACTTCTGAGAATGCCTTTTGGGTTATTGACTGTCAGTGTTGTAAAGAGGATGAGGCACATATTAAGGTACAGTCATCTGCGTATTGGACAAGGGAAGCTTGTCCGGTGGCAGTATGGAGTTTGTTAGTGAAGAGAGTAAATAGGAGTGGTCCAAGGATGGATCCCTGTGGGACACCCACATTTACAGGAAGTAGAGGTGATAAATTGTTTTACCAAAGTACAGCTTGTTTACATCCTGAAAGATATACTTTGAACCAGTTGACCATGGAGAAGTGAGGTTAAACTCTGATAGAGTGTTTAGAAGTTTTTAGTGAGACCTTGCAATTGGCTTTGACAGGTCAAGGAAAGTAGAAGAGACAATAAGACCAAGAACAGAGAGGGCGGAATGGAGAGGGCAGAACCCTGGATTCCAATTTTTAGCAGCAGAAAACAATCAGTGACTAGAAGCACTAGACTCTGTGAGTCCTGCAAGGTAGGTAGCTCATCAGTGCTGCTAACAAAGAGCAGGCTACAGAAAAAAATGCAATTGTCACAGGGTTGCAGGTCATGCGTTTTCAAATTTGTTTTATCAGAATATTACAGCACTATACAGTTAGACCTTATTTACCTAGTTTTAATCAGCATAAGACAGAAAACATTTTGTGGGGGTTATTTTAGTCTAATGCACATGTAAATAGCCTAGTGGTATGGGAATTGTATAGGGGGCCAAAAATGGAGGGGGGTGATACAAACGGTGTTGCAGTGATGTGTTGCAGTTATTAAGAAAAACAGGTACTTATAGTATGTGGAAGACACATACAACATACTTATCATAGAAATAGATATAGTAAATGCCTGTGGATAACATTTTTGTCGTAGGTCGCACAATTCTTTTCAAGCATTCAGGGAGTTGCAGGCTGTAAAGATAGTGTGCAGGACGGTTGCTTGCGACAATGTACTTATAGTAGCAGTAGATACAGTAGATGCCCGCGGATAACGTTTTTGTCGTAGGTCACACAATTCTTTTCAAACATTCAGGGGGTTGCAGGCTGGTTGCTTGTGACTTGAATAACAGCACACACATCACCGGTAGTGCCTACAAGTATCCTAGCTGGACAGACAAATGTCAGAATGCACAGCATTTCTTCTGAACCCCTCCCATACATACATATTAATTATATTATCAGTTATTGCAAATGGAGTACATTGTAAAATACTTGCAAGAGTCCAATAAAGTATCAATTAATCACTGTATTACTTAAATCCATGTATGTATTTCTATGCATTTTTGTGTGTATATATCACACACACACACACACACACACACATATATATATATATATATATATATATATATATATATATATATATATATGTGGATCTACTTTGTTTGTTCAAAAATATGTTACATCGAACAAACATGCCCACTTCAGTGAAAGTGCAATTCAATGAAAGTGCACTTCGCTGAAGTCTAGTCACCGGATAGGCTGACTAAATAAATAAACACACAGAAAACATGTTTTGCACCTCCCATGTGAGGGGCTGTGCAACCCCACCCCCTACTTAAATATACCAACTCTGAGATCGCACTACAGCGAGGAAAAGGGAATATTCCCATTCCATGCTGTATTGTTATCTCCATACTTTGTTTTCGAAGTTTTGGTACTTCGAACAACTGGGCTCGATCGTGTGGGTTTCAAAATAATGAAACTTCATACAAATGAAGTAAAGTTTAGTAAACGCATATATATACATATATATATATATATATATATATATATATATATATATATATATATATAAGGCCCCTATCAGAAGACCGAATGCTCACAAGATCGAATGTTAAAAGACTGAGTAACATCGAAAACCCAGAAGCTCAAACAAAGCATGGGCATTCATTGTGTGCGATCATGGTACAGTCAGGATTGGGGTAGCACTCCCTTCCTCTCTAGTGCAGTCTTGGAGTTTGTATATATAATTAGCAGGATGGTGAAGGAGGGCTTGCCCCTCTGCAAAAAAGCAGGTGTTATGTTTGCCCCTTGATGCTCGAGAATGTTAGTAAGGGAATCTCGTGGGACTTCAAAATGCTGTTTTCCTTTTTATAATTTTGTAGGATAGTGAATGATATGCAGAGCTGGTACTTCATTCACAAAGGTGCAGGCCTTCCCCTTGCCAAAATATTTGTGTTAATTGGCAGTTTATTGGTCATCAGGCATTGGTGCAGTAAGCAAGGCGACTAAATATCTGAATAAGAAAACAAAACTGAATTGTTTGCATTCTGAGCTAACTACTAAGTTTCCTTTGTGAGGCTGAAATGTTGGTCTAAGATGGCGTGATCATTTATGAGTTTGTAAATTTCCATTTAATATAGTTTTACTCAGCCATCTTATATTATTTGCACCCTGGTTCCATGTTAGAAGCTACCCTTTGTTACTGCTACTTAGCTTAGTTTGCACAGCTTTGCATATGTTCTTTTTATCTACTTGTAAAGAACAGTTAACAGAATTAATATGTATGTTACCATAATGATTATTACCGATGCAAAGTTAGGCTCTTTGCCCCGTATCAGTACTCCAAGGTTCCAAAGTTCTAGACTGACAAAGTGTTTTGCTTGATCAGACTTGTTTTCTGCTGAAGTCTGTTTTTTCATAAAATTCTACATTTAGTCATGAGCTAATGTTAACCTGGGAAGAAATGCTTATAATTACCATCTGATATTGCTCTTCACAAATCTAATATACAAGGGGAAAAAAAAGAGTCTATAAATGTGTCTGATTCTAAATAGATTAGCTTTGTCTATTGCTTTAAATAAAACTTGTACTGTATAGATTCTGGTTTACCTTTATACCCAATAATACATAGTTCTGGGCTTACGTAGAATATACTTTTAAAAAGGGGAGCCACATTTAAAATGGATGCACATCATGTAATCTGCCATTGCTAAGTACTTGTAGTAAAGATATGGGCAGGATTCACGAAGGCTTGCACGGAGTGTAAGAGACGTGCAACACTCCATGCAAGCCTCGTGATCCAGGAACAGCTCTAAGCTCCGTGTAAGACACCAGCTAAAACGTCTCTTACACGGACTGGGCGTGGACATGCTAAATACCTCACTTGCACCCGAAAGGTATGCAAATGAGGTATATTAGCGATCCACGAAGCAGAAACCAGTCCGTGTAGGAGACGTTTTAGCTGCAGAAATGTACTCAGCTGACAACTGAGTACATTTCTGCAAATTCCACAACGGAGGGATGTCAGCTCCAAATAAAGGTTGCATATGACTCAGGCAGCATGCCAATGGCCAGATATGTGGCCATTGGCAAGATAACCCGATGCAAAAATATTAAAAATATATATATTTTTTTTCGGCGATCGCTGATGTTTAAACTCAGCGCAGTCCCGCACAAATGGGCTGCGCTGTATAAAAACATAAAAAAGAAGGTTATAAACCCACAAATGTGGGTTTCATGCAATACATGGAATGACAATGCAGGGACCAGCAGACCAAAACCAACATGGCCACCGTGTAGTGGTTGCTAAGGGGGGTAGCTGAGTCATGTAACTAAGCATTAGTAGGCAATCTGATGCAAATGAAGGTTCGGATACTGAATCTCACAGTCACATACCAAATGAGCACAGTCTGAGTAGTGTAAGAGATACAAAAGGGGGAGGAATAGAGTAGGAGATAGGTGACATCACAGGGGGGGGGAATGGTAGAAAGAAATGCAGTTCATTGGAGGCCAGTGTAACATGACAGATGACAGGCACAGATCATGGAAAGAGGTGTGCCACTAGATAAGTCATGGAAAGTCATGAAATGGAAGGTGTACACTGTTACCTACACCAAAGTTTCTTGCTGGCCATGCATGCGCACGTGTGTGCGCCATGAAGCGCGAGTAGGACAGTGTGCGCACGTGTAAGGCGGTGTGAGCATGTGGGAGCGTGTTGGGAGATGTTTAGCACTGTTTGCGCAGGTGTGCACGCGTGTAGGGCAGGCTGAGTATGTTGGAGGCTGTTGGCAGATGTGTAACAGTGTTTGCGCGGGTGTACGCGCGTTTAAACCCGAATAAGTAGATTCTGAACCATGTAAGCACGTGTGCGCGCGTGTAAGCCACTGTGAGCGTGTTTCAGATAGTATGCACGTTGCTCCCCCCAGAGGAAACAGAGAGGAAAAAGGAAGCAACAGAATTAATAGAAAGCTAGCAGGGATAACTGCTGAAGTTAGCAGGTGAAAATAATTAGAAGCAGGCAATTACACAGGCAGAATAGTAGCCCAGCCCAGCACTTAAAACTCTGCAAACAGTAGTGCAGGATGTTTCCATTAAGAGACACTGCAAGACAGGAGTAAGCTAATAGAAGTGAAAACTGAAAAAGCTTCACTCAGAGCAGAAATGTTAGGGGCTGCCATAGCTGTCATAAAGAGACATAGGCGACTTGCTGAGGTTGGTGACAATGCAGATGGTGCCAGACAACCCACAGTGAGGAGACGGAGAAGAGTGTACAGGCCCAGGGTCACCTACCACGGGTTACATGAGCTGGAGATAGTAGAGCACTATAGAGTGGACAGAGAGCTCCTGCAGCAAATTGTTGAGCTGTGCAGGCCACGCCTCACACACAGAACCAACAGAGGGGAACCCATCCCAGTGGAAACCAAGGTATGTGTTGGCCTAAGAATACTAGCAACAGGTACCTTCCAGAGACCAACTGGTGATATGATGGGGATATCACAGGCATCAGCCTCCAGGGTACTACACCAGTTCCTGGATGCCATGTCAGCACATGTCGGTGATCATGTATATTTCCCCAATGCCCGTGAGGTATTGGCCAGCAATATGCGTCTCTTCCAGCAAATAGCGGAATACCCTGAGGTACTGGGTGCAATAGACTGCACGCACATACGCATCAAAGCACCAGCCGGTGAGCGGGGTAGGGCCTACATTAACCGCAAAGGCTTCCCCATCAACTGCCAGGTCGTGTGTGATGCCCAGGGCATAATAATGAATGTGTGTGCTGGCTGCCCCGGGAGTTATCACGATTCCCACATCTGGCATTTGACGCAGCTGTACCAGACATTTGCCAATGGGGACATCCCACACGGACACCTAGTGGGGGATGCAGGTTATGGACTGGAGCCGTGGCTGATGACACCCATCAGAAACGCACACACACCTGAACAGGAACGCCATAATGAGGCACACGCACAAACACGTAATGTAATAGAGCGTGTGTTTGGGCTGCTCAAGTCACGGTTCCGGTGTCTGGACACATCTGGTGGAGCCTTGCAGTACACACCAACTACATGTACCCAAATTGTCATGGTATGTGCTATGCTACATAATATGATCTTGCGAAAACAGCTGCAGCAGGACCAGCATAGGGCCGGGCCAAACAGCCCCCCACCATTGCCAAGGCCATCACAGGCAGAGCGTGACTCGGAGGAGGAACAACCTGAGCCTGCCCCAGTAGGCAGAAGGAGGCATGCCCAGTATGCCCTGGCCTTGGCAAAGAGGCAACGTATAGCACATACACTGGCTCAGTAGGAACCCTGGGAATGATACCCCTCTCTGACTCACTCATATAGTAACAGGGATGCCTAACATGACACAACCTGCTCTCAAACATGTACAGGGAGTGTAGTATGTGCATCCAACAGAGGCAGCCCTGCAGCACCACCTGAGGCATGATTGCCATGTGTTAAGCAATGTAACACCATCTAGTATATGCAAATATGAAGACCCTGCCTAACATCTCACCCACACCAAGCATGATGCCACACTATGAAGACAAGAAGATCAAGTACAATAATTGGCTGAAGTAATGCAGTCAGTCAAAGGGGAGCCAATGTGTTACAGGCTGGCAAGATATGCGGAGTTTGACATGATGCACCACCTGCTAGGGGTGGCGTGCACCTATCATGCCATGCCCCATGGATACTGGCAAAGGCTGTCAGTACCCACAGCATGCCCTGAATAGGTAAGTCTCAAAACATAAACCCAACCTCATAGGTTCTACAAGGGATAGGAACCTAGATGTAATACTACCCCATGACAGATGTATAAACAGCAAGATGTGTGCAGTGTAAACGCACACAGTAAGGAGAATGTAGATACCAGTCTTGTAATAGAGAAATGGGCAAGGCTCACATCAGCACCCTAACACTACCAGGTCACACCTCATACTGTGCTGTACAGCTGCAAAACATGGAACAAGCTACAAAAGGAGGGTGACTAGCAAGAAATGGCAAGGATAACCACACCCCCATGTTGGTACCACAACAAGAAGCAGCATGGAATATCCATGGTCAAATACCAATGGCTAAAACTGCCTCGCAGTATATAGCCTGCTGCAGACCACTGTCCTAATACCAGGAACAGCACCTGGCCTATGTCGGAATACATGAATATATCAAGCCCCCCAAACCACATTATATTGCTCGACTGAAAATACCCAGACATACACCGGTAGCATTGTACTAGCACCAACACAGTAGGAGAAAATTACCCAGATTCCATAAACCAAAATGCCCAGGAGCAATGTACTACTCCCACAAGAGGGGTAAGCATACTGGATGTGATAATCAGCAACATGTGTACTGGATGGCAAGATGAGAAGTGTACCCCTCACTGGTAAGACCAGACCATAGAGTAATCACACTGGATATACACACCCTGACCCCAGTCCCTGGCCAGAATACCACAGTGAAAACATGTGTAAAGTATAGGTTGCAGCCCTCAAAACTGATGTTGAATCCACAAAAGGCCCTGTGCAAGTGCAGAATATGGGACACACCACAGAACATGTTATACAGGCATTCCATGAACACAGCCAGGAATTCTTGGAGTATGCAATCACAAATAACAACAACACACAATGCCATACACGCAGGCATCTGGCATGCTGGCCTCCAGCCATTACCAAACCATGCAAGAGAATGAGGAAGTTACCACATGATAGAGCAAACATAAAAGGGAAGTAATCACTGACCAGTAGTATGGCAACAACATATGTCCACACATACAATCCACTAAGTCCAGCCACAACAAGTATAATCTATGAATCCAGAGGCAATGTGATGCCAGTACCAAGTACACAGACAACCACAACACCCCCCAATAAATACAAACATATGTGATAGATGCATCCATGTATCCAAACCAGAGGTTGAGCTCCAACAACTCAGTACTGTCAACACTAGTCAGGAGGAGAAGGTAACCACATACACCACAAACCCAGTCCCACACAGACCTACCACAACTGTAAACCAAACACATAAACACAGACAAATATTCCCGGAGGCCTTAATTACAAACACACCACACCAACAGAAGCCTCCAAAGTAGATCACAAGCAACCACAACCTTCAAACATAGCACATGCAATGAATAGTACGCAAAGCTGGTGTGCCAAACAGTCACAGGCCCGAAGGAGAAACAACATGCCTGATACAGTCGTAATAGGTGTCTGTATAGGCAGACACACAGCTGTCCCACTCACCAGACTGAACAAGGGAAAGGGTAGAGTAAGCTGCTTGTAGGTTGCCACAAAATGCTACTTAACACAAGTACGCAGGTCACCCCAAAGCAAGCAGAAATATGATGCACTCAATGTCCATGCTGGTGTGAATTACCTGAGATGTACCTCCCTGGTCAACATCAAATGAGACATGGATGGTCCCTCCGAGTATGTACCCCAGGCGGGATGACACTGGCTGTGTGCAGCATCCAGCCCTCACCAAGAATGATGCCACAGTACAAACACAGAATGCTCATGTTTAACAGCTGGCACAGTTACAGCTGTCAGTCCAAGAGGGTGTAATGTGTGTCTGCTTGAGATGTCAAGCATGACAAGCCATGCTGCTGTTACAGGGATGGCTGTCAGCTGTTACCCGTGTGCGTCTGGATACTGGATAAGGCCTTTGCAGCCTCCATAGAGCCGTATGTAGGCAAGGCCAAAAAGACTACCCACCACCCTAGAAAACATAAGTGGTAGGAAACATAAGGGTAATGCTGACCAATGCCAGATGTGTAAACTGCAATATGCATGCCCCTGAGGCACTTCCCATTATGGAGAACATTGATGCCTGTCCAGTGACAGAAGCCTGCTGCAGGCCTAGTGATAGCACACCAGCACTACTATGTTATACCACATACCATGTGTTATGGCCCCAACACCTGCACCAAGACATCAAAGGAGGGGGGAGTATCCATATGCAGCACAGACACCCATATAGCCAGGTAACTGACAATGCACAAAGCAGTGGACACCACCCATGTGCACATAACTGTAGTCAAAACTGCTGTACAGTCTGTAGCATGTGACAGACCACACTCTCACACACAAGAACCCCACCCAGACATCCGAAGACACTGGACAGTATGAATGTCCCACCAAATACCAGACAAGGTACACAAAGTACCACATAGGTGTCAAACCATTATGTATGCAAGGAGTCATCAGGGACCTAGGGACACAGGTCAACATTAATCTGTCATGTGACAGCCACAATGCCAATGTGGCTATGAAGACTGTTGATACTGGACACCGTATCATGAAAGGATTCACATCAACATCAACAGAGGTCACTGTGCCGCTGTACTGTTCCCTTATCAGACCCATAATCTAGTACAATGACTCATATGGGATGTACCATACGTGACACCTGCAGCGGTTCGAAGACCTCATAGTTACCCCACCAACAGGATAAAGGGTGTGAAATATATGTCATATGCTGCCTGGCTGTAGACACCCCAGCTGACTGCAGTCACACACTGCCTACACAGAGGCATTGTATGTCTGTTGTACCAGGCCATGTCCAACACAGGAGTAATGGACATGCTACACCACAGGAAATCAAAGCCATTGGAGCTGTGAGAGTCACAGATGTCAACCTCAACACATAATGAAATAAGATGTGCTGGAGGGACAGATACATAACCCATAGGCTCCCCACACCCAGAAACAGGATCCCAATCCATGGTAGGCAGAGCCCCTCACTGACACCCCTCAACAGGAATATTGCCAAGTGGATGGATGACCGTACATGTATACTGGGGGTCCCCACTGTGTCACGACCAGACAGAGGCACAGTGAAGAACCTCATAAATGGCCATAATTGAACATAGCAAGGGGTGGCGAAAGACACACACACTCTAGCTAGGCTTACTAATGGCCTAGGGTGTCTAGCCTACTATGAACATATGAACCTATGAAGATACAAAACGTACAGGACACTAAGGATAATCACAAGGCATACCCAATTGATGGTAGGAACCATGTTGGGCATCCACAGATATGCTCCGAATCACACAGATATTACAAACAACATACCAAACACACACACATACAACCTGTCAGGTGCAGTGCAAACACCCCCCCCCCCCGAGTGCAAAATACCTATCCCAGCAGATGGTCCCCTGACATTGCAGATGCTGAGGTAACAGCCATCATCTGCAAAGCAGAACACACAGCAGCAGAGGTATGTGATGGTGTCCTGTGCTGAGGCCAACATGGACCCCAAGAGTAATGGAATGCAAAATCACACTACTGGCCAATGTCAGCCTTACCACAGGATATGTACCCAAAGAGCAGTGTACAACAACAGTGGTCCATCACAACAAAGGTGTTGCCTGAATGGATACTCCAAACTACCACCCCAGGATCCTGACAAGCTTGTTCTGCACAGCTATGGAAAGGATCAGTATGTACCGCAGACAGAAGGCTAATGTGGACCTACTGATACTGGACCCTACACACTGTGGCTGTTGTAACTGCAGAACTGGCCCCTAAACATGTCTGACCCATTTGAAGCAGTCATTAAGGTCATTGATGAGGGCTATGTGGTCCACACAGCGTAGCTGGACCATGCACATGCTTCTAGACAATACCGTACGTGTTCAGTATGGATATGTTCACCAGCTTAAATATACACCCCTATGTCAGTAGAGGGGTTGCAAAGCAGACCAAGGACAGAACTGACATGGTCAGACATGCCGCATCCATGTCAGACTACAAAGCGGATATGAGTGGCATCCCACAAGGCCTGGTCTTGGCCCCCCCCCGTTCTGTATATATGTCCCTTAGGTATAGGCCAACATGGAAGGACTGTGACTGAGCATGTATGCAGAGGAGTACAAACAGCCCACTATATCCGACCCCCAGCTGACACAAGCAACCCACAAAAGGGCCACCTACAAACAGACAACTGGAGCCATAGCCATGTCAGCAAGCTAATCGCAGAACTGTGTATAGACAACCACCGTGGATATACAGTAAGTGCCCACAAATTACCACACAGGTGTTAACCCATGAGGTACCTAACATGTAATGTGAGACCTGGGTACAAAAGGTGATAAATATCCTGCACTGGACAAACATGTGTCTGTAGTGTTCGCAGAAACATGTACCATATACCCACCCAAACATGAAGGCTGGCAGATGTAGATAAGGGGAACTCACTATGGCTCTGCAGCCATCCTCCATCAGCATCACAACTGACTACAATAGCCCCTGTGGGATATACCGCAGCAGACACCTCCATCAACTGTAAAGTCCACAACAGTACCCCACCAGGGGTAGCAAAGAGCATGAACAGATGCCATGTGTTGCCTGAGTAAACAAACTGCAGCCCCACACACCGCCATCCTTCCCAGCTACAGGAAAGCTCTGCCTGATGTATGAAGCTATGTCCAACCTGGAATGAATGAACATGTTGCACCTTGTACAATCTGAATGGCAGTGAGCTATGCACATGAGAGACCTGAACCCCAGCACTGACATACATAGGACAAGCTGTACAGAATGATCCATAACACAGAAGGCACCCCCACACTTCAGTAAACTCCTGGTACAGGTCAGCCAGAGTGCCACATATCGACACCCCTCAAGAGGCATCCTGATGAGTGTATGGGAGATGGTAGGCTACCCTGGGTATCACTGTTATGTCAGAGGTAGACAGAGGCACAGTATGCCAACCATGACATATGTAATGGCAAACTCCAGTTACAATGTGTGTCGAAGGACAAACACATCCTGTGACTACCATCAGAAATGGCCTACGGAACATCGCTAGTGTTTGCCAATGTCCACCCATGTTGTGGAATACACTAGCAATGTTGGACGAGCCTGGTGTAGGTAGTCCATATCTGAACATATTGCAACATGGTCATATGTGCACAACTGGCCCCTACACAGTCTGTTGTGCTCACTATGAAGATGTCAAGCAGTGATAGGACTAAAGCCCAGGATACTGTCCACCACAGTGAAAGTAGCAAACCAGTACACTATACGGTACTACAGTGTTAGGTCATTATGAAAGTATGTTGAGAACTGTCTGCAAAGTATCCCATGCAATTCCTGCAGGCACAGTATAATCCCTGTTGTGGCAGACATGAAGCAGTCGGCCAGTTAGTACACAACATGACACCCAACACACAATCATAAACGTGTGATAATGTCAAGTCACACACACCCAAATATGTGGTGGACTTCAGAGTGCAACATATGGAAAGCTCACACTGGGCATGCTCGCACACTTTGATAAATGAGGCATATGTCAGACAACATGCCATGGAAAGGCTGAACTGGGCATACTCACACACTTAGGCCATATCTCCGTGTAGCAGTTGGCCACACATATCTGGTATTTGTACGTATCAGTCCATGAACCAACCACAACACAGCAATCAGCCCAGTGCACACAGTAAATGACCACAGAGACATAAGTGATATAGTGGATTGCCGTCATATGCAAACATCTGCCACAGATACACAAGTTGGTCATAGGAAAGGGAATGCTATGGCAATAAAGACCTGCAAACAGTAGAACAGCACAACAAATATTGTGCATCCAACAATTGAACATATGGGTGTAGAGGTCAATACTAGGCTTCTTGCCCCAGGGAATGACAGCTCAGCCAGAGTGTGCTTGGCATCTGCATCCCCAGGATAGTAGGCTACCATGCCACTGTAAAGTAGGTCAAAGAAGGCAACATGTGAGGCTAGTGAGCTGTGCCTCTGTCAAGCAGGGGCACCGTGGAGGTCTCAGGGATTGAATGTGCTAAGCCACAGCCATGTTGTCGGTGTGTGCTGTGAGAGGGTTGCTGAGGATCTCTGACAGTAGGTGTCTGTCAATAACAGACTGAGGGGAGCCCTATCTGCATTCTCTGGACGATTCCACTGTCAACACTGTGTTGTAATGAGTATGTGTGAATGAAGTGCCATGCTGGAACTGTCCACAGATGTCCTCCCTCTGTGGGCTACAGCTCTGCAATGTATTAGGTCACTCTGTCTGTTGAATGGTGCATATATGGCCGGTGTACAGCTGACAGGTGTCTTGTTGTGGAGTAGTCATGGGTATATGTGGGATAGCATGACCAATGCAAACTGTACACATGCTCATAGGATGCAATTGTCAAGGATTATGCTGAGTGGCCAGTATAGTCCTCCAGCATGGGTCCTCTGAAGTCATCCACCCCAGTCTACACAAGTGTAGAGTCTGCTTGTGCTAAACAGAGTTTGTGTGCAGTGACAACCTTGCCTGGGGGTGGAGATGAGATATGGATGTCCAGGGAAAGGTGGGTATGGTCAGATATCAACAATGGTGGTCTACCTCTGGTGTGGAACAGTGAGTACCCACGTTGCAGATGGACAGGTGCAATATGTATTCACCCATGTGGCTGTGGTGTGTGGTTCTGCCATAGCACATGGACCCACAAATTGTAGTGGCTGTAGGGTAAAGTGGTAGAGGCCTGAGTAGTTCTCACACACAATATGCCTGTACCTGATGTTAACAGCTGGAATGGTGTATGTGAATACCTGCATATCCTGGCACTGTTCCCAGGGAAGCTAAGTGTGTGTCCTGGATGTGGGTGTGGTGTTCTGGACTGGTTGTGTTGTGTGTTACAGGTCCTGTGGTCCCAAAGCATGGTATAGAACATAACCTGCCAGTGCGATGTGCATATCTGACCCTGACGTAGGTGGCTGCAAATGCATATATATGCTATCCCCCACCTGACAGGTAGTACTACATCTACATACCTCTGTAGAAATAAAGATGTCAGCACCCTAGAAATACTACAGGTGCAGAACAGATGCCCAGTAATTCGGATAGTGTGCTTTGCTAATGTGTCTCCCTCAAGTGTCATAATATAGTTAGGTAGGGGTTCGAATCCTGCAAATGCTCAGTGTGTGTGTGTGTGTGTGGGTGAGTGGGGTTTGTGTGTGCGAAAGGCTGTGAGAGGGAAATGTCCCTTTTGGCAACTGGGAAAACACACTACAGGATGCACATTCCCCTTACTAAACACTAATGATGTCAGCACCCTATAAGTACAGCAGGGGAAGGGAAGCCTCCCAGTAATGCGAATAGCGCACTCTGCTAATGCGTCCGTCTCGAGTGTCATAACATAGTTAGGTAGTGGTTTGAATCCTGCAAGTGTGTGTGTTTGGATGAGGGGGGGTTGGTATGTGTGAGGGAAATGTCCCTTTTGGCAACTGGGAGAACACACTACAGGATGCACACTCCCCTTTCTAAACACAGATGATGTCAGCACCCTATAAGTACAGCAGGAGAAGGGAAGCCTCCCAGTAATGCGAATAGCGCACTCCGCTAATGCGTCCATCTCGAGTGTCATAACATAGTTAGGTAGTGGTTTGAATCCTGCAAATGGCAAGTGTGTGTGTTTGGATGAGGGGGGTTAGTGTGTGTGTGCAAATATGTGTGAGGGAAATCCCCCTTTTGGCAACTGGGAGAACACACTACAGGATGCACACTCCCCTTTCTAAACACAGATGATGTCAGCACCCTATAAGTACAGCAGGAGAAGGGAAACCTCTCAGTAATGCAAATAGTGCGCTCTGCTAATGCGTCTGTCTCGAGTGTCATAACATAGTTAGGTAGTGGTTTGAATCCTGCAAGTGTGTGTGTTTGGATGAGGGGGGTTAGTGTGTGTGAGGGAAATGTCCCTTTTGGCAACTGGGAGAACACACTACAGGATGCACACTCCCTTTCTAAACACAGATGATGTCAGCACCCTATAAGTACAGCAGGAGAAGGGAAGTCTCTCAGTAATGTGAATAGCACACTCCGCTAATGCGTCTCTCCCGAGTATCGTAATGTAGTTAGGTAGGAGTTTTAAACCTGTAAATGGCATGTGTGTGTGTTTGGATGTGGGGAGTTTGTGTGTGTGCATTTCCGTATGAAAAACATGTTAGTTTTGGCAATCAGGAGATCACACTACCTGATGCACATTACCCTTTCAAAATACTGATGTTGTCAGCACCCTATAAGTATAGCCAGAGAAGAGGAACTATCTAGTAAACCGAATAGTGTGCTTTGCTAATGCGTCTCTCTCACGTGTCATGACTTAGTTAGGTAGGGGAATTAATCCTACAAATGGCAAGTGTGCATGTGTGTGGGGGTAATAGGGTGTGTGTAAATGCAAGTGTGAGCAAACAGATCCTTTTGGCAAATACTACAATACACCAGATGCTGCATACTCCCCCAGTAAACACAGGGGATGTCACCACACTATCAGCACAGCCAAACAGGGCTAGTTGGCTAGTAATGCCAATAGTGTGCTCTGCTACTGTGTCTATTACCATTGTCAGAGTACAGATAGGTATGTTTTGGTAACCCACAACTGTCACGTGTGGTTGTGTCACACAGTATGACCTTGTGTGGGTGTTTGTACATAACAATGCATGCCATTGCCTAAACCAGCAATGGCATTGCACACATGATGTATGTGTGTGACACATACACATAAATACCTGTGACCTGCAGTAGTTACCATGTCTGACACATGCTTCGAGTGGATAAATGGTATTTGCAATGTATACCAATATGACTGTGTCTTACTCTGCAGGGTCCGCACGTGGTATGTCTCTATACAGTGTGGGTGTCTATGGTGAAAGACCTACAGCAGGGGATACACATCTGGTCTAGGCCATATAGTGTACATGTAGTCGATGTACAGGTGCTGCATGTTCCCACCTGTTGTAGTAGTGGTAACATGTCATTCCACTGCAATTCGGTGACCACATGCTGTGAACCCTTCAACTAGTGTGTTGTAGCTACAGTAATGCTCACACACAATGTTTGGCTGGATGCAGTCCAGCCATATAAACACAGTTCTTGAGACTGTTATATTGCCAGTGTTGTTATGGAGGATAGGTGGTCTTCCTGTGTATGGGAGGGTTGTGTGTGCCAGGCTATGAACCAGATGGCAGTCCGACACACTGTTAGCTGCACATGAGTAGGCCCTGATGGTTTGTGCTGTGCCAACAACCTGGAGGTGTGTGTATCTGTGTTACCTTTGGATACCACCCCCCTATTCATGTGTGTTACATGTGTAGGGGACAACAGGCATGGTATGGGGCATAACCTGTCAGTGATGGGTAACACCTGTGAGCCATGAATCATGAATCTGGTACTGCACAGACATTACAGTTCACCGTGCTGAGGGCAGTGTCTGGTGCATGCATCTTCCAGTGTACACTGCTGTTGTTGTGTAGCAGCACTGTTAGTGTCCTAACCTGTGTGATACCCACGGAGGTCGCTATGTAAACCATGTCCTGCAGCATAAGGCAGTATGTGTGTACCAAGGAGCTTTGCCATTATACATCGGGCCATGGGTGTCACGTGCAAGATGACCCTTGCACATCATTGTGGCTTCCCTAGCATGTAAGCACACGTTGACAGCCAGTGGATACCCTATGAATGACAGTGGAGACTGAGCATAATGTAGACATACATCACCCTTCCCACATATAGTGGTAGAATACCTGGTGAGGGTATGTTGGCAACCAACATCAGGCTCATACTGGCCTGTGCCACATGCTGAGAGATCCATTCTATGTTCCCTGTCATGTAGTCCAGGGAGGTATGTCTCAGGCAGCCATACTGGCATGGTCAATGAGTGAGTCATATCTGTCCATGCCTCTGATTGACCTGTATGCATGTGTGCTGTGGTGGACCATAGTGCCCCTGAGGCATATCACTGTGACCTTCACCAGATACAGCCAGTTGAGCGGGACCCCAGTGCAGCACACAAGACAGGTACCTGACACGTCTGTAGCAGGTGTGTTGTGTAGCCCTACAGGCTGTGAGTGTGTGGCACAGGGGATGTGCGTGCCATGTGTGGCATGTGCTGTGTTCCGATGGAACATATGCCTGTGTGCCAGCTGTGGAGGTGTGTGATGCCCAGGCAGGCTGCTATTCTGAGTCCCCACGTATGCCCCAGTGTGTTCAGCATGCTGTCAGTGCGTGTCAATGTCTGACTGGTATTGTAGTCACTGTAATATATTTTATTGATTTATTTATTTATCCTACATTTGTTGACTGGGATAGTCCAACTGGATGCATGTCCATTTCCAGGGGAGGCCCGTGGAGACAAGCTACGAGGGTAGCAGATACAGCATTACATAATACTAGCATTACATATTACAAACAGATTATTTACAGAGATTACATAAGTAAGCAAGTCAAACATGTTCCACAGGTTAATGTTAGACCTGAGCACAAGTCAGGATTAAATTAAAATTACACAGTAAAGTGGTTCACAGATTTTACACATTCGAGTTAGCCAGGCTTGATACATTGACATAGCCAGTTAAGTGACAAATGTTGTTTGAGTCTACTGTTAAATTGACCTAAGGTGGACAGTAGGGTAATATCAGCTGGAAGTGAGTTCCAGGATCTACTTACAGGGTTTGCAAAGAGAGAATCACCGGCTGTGTTATTAAACTTGCTAGTCTGAAGTAGTAATTTGTTAGAGGATCAAAGCGGTCTAGGATTGTTATAGGGGTGATAATATTTGAAGTGCAGGAGTATTGTCTGGATTATAGAGGATTTTATAGGCCATAATCAGTTGGTTATACTGTATTAGGCTGGGTATTGCAAGCCAGCCAAGCTGATTTAGATTGATGCAATGATGTGTCCTAAAAGGCAGCCCAGTGGCAAACCTGGCAATGTGGTTGTAGCAAATTGAGTGTTTGTTAAGGACAGTCTTGTTCATATTCGAGAGTAGAGGGGATGCATACAGAAGGGTTGAAACAAGGTGTGAGCGAGCTATGGCACCTTTAGCTGGAGGGGCTAGGAAGGCTTTAATTCTGTAAAGTGACCCTAGTTTTCTATTGATGGCTTTGATAATCTGGTTAACATGTAGGTCACATTTGAGATTATTGTCTACGATGACACCTAATAGTTTCGGAGATGGGTCAGGGGAGATCATTGTGCCATCAGTTGATGTTATGGTAACGGTGAAAGTGGTAGACCTACGTGTTGGTGAAATAACAGCAGTTTAGTTTGATTGGGATTTAGGATCAGACGATGTTCAGAAAGCCAGTTTTCCATTGTATTAAAGGTGGTCTGGGTAGCTGACCATAACTCTACTGGAGATGTGGCTGAGCAGATCAGAGTAGAGTCTTCAGCATATTGGATACAGCTGACTTTTGGGATGACAGTATAAAGGTCGTTAATGAAAATGGAGAACAGCAAGGGACCTAGTATAGGGCCTTGTGGTACTCTGTGGGTGTTAGGTAGAAGGTTAGAGAGTTTGTTCTGCCAGAGGCCAGCCTGCTGTCGACCATGCAGGTAGGATTGAAACCATTGGAAGGCTCCAGTATCTAGACAGTCTTTGCAGGGTGTGGAGTACAAGTTGGTGATCAACCATATCGTATGCCTTGGAAATATCCAAAAAGAGGGCTGCGGATATATAATTATTGTTGCAAGTATGGCTTATGGTGTTAGTAAAGGCTAGGAGGCCTGAAGTAGTGCTGTGATGAGGACGTAAGCCATGCTGAGTGTCTGCCATAATGCGAGTTTGGATTAGGCGGTGCATGAATTGTCTATGATGAAAGTTTCCATAATCTTTGCAAGTGGAGAGAGTATAGCTATTGGCCTATAATTGGAGACTTCAGTAGAGCTGCCTCCTTTGTGAAGTGGGATTACATATGACATTTTCCAGATGGTGGGAAAGTTAGATTCTAACATGGTTCCTTTGATTACCTTTGAGACGGGGTAAGCAATAGCATCATCTGGTTTTGATAGGTACTCGGCAGGGAGTTGATCAGCAGAAAGTGTAGTGGGTTTCACTGTTTCAATCAAGGTACGGAGAAGTGAAGTGGCGACTGGTTAGCAGCTGGATGCAAGTAGTTTTCTAGGGGTGCTACTTTCAGGACCAGGGGAGCTAGGAGGTAGAGGGCTAGCTAGGGCCTGAAATGTCTCAGTAAAGAACTGGTCAAAACTATCAGGAACATCTTCAGGGGTATTATCAATAGTAGCAGCAGGGATTTGGATTGACGTTTGTCCAGGATGTAGTATATATGACATGCCACCTGACAGGGTATGGCATTACTGGGTTCAGAGAGACCAGTCCCCAGATTGGCTGTGTGGTGGCATCCCACACATGTGTTGTACGTTCCTGGCCAAGGGTGATGGCTGACTGCATACATGTGGCAGCTGTGACAATGACACATGACTCACATAAACCACAACTGGACCATAGAGGCGATTCACAGGTTACCTTTGCACATGCTACCCTAGTAGTGTGATTGCCATGGTGAGTACCAACACATAGGGCCAATGGGGTACAACATACTGAAGGTGTGTATGTGTGGGTGTACCGCTACTGTTTTATAGCACTGACATATATGACTGCACACGTGGGTAAATGCCAGGTAAGACGTGTGCAATGTGTCACAGGCAACGTACATGCGTACAGGACAGACAGTGATGTTCTGTCATGTGTAAAGTTGACATACGTATCATACGCTATGCAGATGTCAGTAGAAGTCTACAGAAGCACTGTAACTCTGCATTGCAGGTGTAAGCAGTGTTCCAGGGAACCCCAAGCGAATATGCATGCAAACAAAGCTACAGTAAACAGGGCTGGAAGTAGTGCATTATACAACAAAGAAGGGGTAACAATAACAGTAAGTAACAATGCAAATATGTAGGCACTATCAACATGTACCCAGGAATATGCAGCGCAGATGCCCATGGTAGAACTGATATTATGTCATACTTATTTGTGATTTGGATTACATTGGTACTGCACACATATCTACATGCGCCAACATCCACCTGGCATAGTCGTTGTGGGCAACTTGACACCATTACTGTACATGTCCACCATTGCATATCACTACTTGCGTTAGCTTTCCCCCTGTGCTACCCATGTATGCGGCTATCTGTTGACAACCTTACCACCGGCATGCAATTATGTGCAGCTGTTATACTTTGGTATGTACTATGGGTGCAGATAACAACTCAGGACATTCATACAGTTACTGCAGCAGGCATGCTGGGATAAACACACAGTCATAGCAGCACACTGTACTGTTACCAACATGATACTACTAATACACTTCTATGTAGTCACCCTGTGCATCAACAACGTGTTTACCTGTTCCCGCAATGATGTTGGAGATTGCAGGAGGTGGCACAGTGTCATCATATGCACAGGGTGTGGATTAGGTATGCCTGAGTCAGCCACTGATACCACCAATTGACATGTGTGTGTATGTGTGTTGGTGAGGGCAGCAGTACAGGGTGGGGCAGTGTTGGTGCAGTGTGTGCGTGTATGTGGTTGCCCTAGGTGTTAACATTTCACATGTGTGTATGCACGCACACAGTTCCACCTCATGGCTGCCATATACAGGGGTTTGTGGACAGCCACAGACTGCACCTGGCAGGCCATACAGATCAGTGTCTGTGTGCACGGACACGGTACCTGTGCCTGGCAGGGGTGCTACGGACCGTATCCAGTACAAAGCCAGACTGGGTACTGTCATCAGAAGCGGGAGTGTGTTGACTGGACACAAGTCCCTGTTGGGACTGTCCAGAGCCACGTGCATGTGGTCTCCTGGGGCGTTCCGATGACAGCACAGACCCAGCATTGCTGGGGCTGCTGCTAGCACTATGGGGGTGTGCGCGAGCCTGTTGTCGTCCGCGCCGACTTCCAGCTGCTGCTGCTGCCGACATACGGCCACGTCGATGCCGCAAACGCCCACCATCGCCCTGGCTCATGGACATCTGGTTGTGGAACTGCTGTAATATGTCCCCACAACGTCTGTCTATGACATCGGTGAAGTTACGGATAGCATCCGCAATGTCACGCATACTGTCTGTCATGGCTGTGCGACATGCTCTCAGCTCCCTCGGACCCTGTCTGGTGTACCTTTTCATACGTGACTGTGCCTGCATGACAGTCCGAAACATAGCTGAGGTTGACAGACCTCTTTGGGCACGTCGGCCAGAGGCAGTACGCCCACGGATGCTCCCATGAGAACCCATGGGGAACTGTCTGTGTGGTACCATCGGAGGACCCTGCCCATGGCTGCTGTGTGGGGACGCATGTGCCACAGGTACCACATTACCCTGGTCTATGCCCACTGTATCCTGTCCATCACCTAGGGACAATGGTGACAAAGGATGTACAGGCAGGATGACTGTGCATAATGATGGGGTTGACAGCTGTGTACTGTCAATTGGCTGACCAATGGCAGACCCTGACACACCTTCCTGTACCATTACACAAATATCATCATTACCAGTAGCTGTGGCACAGGATTCAGGTTCCCTGCTGCAGGTCACCAGAGCAGCCCCAGAACCTGTGGGAGGAAGACAGGAAACACAGTTTACAGTCTCCAGACATTGTTACCAGTGATGCACTTATACACACATGCACACATGCACACATGGACACATGCACACATGCACACATGGACACAGGCACACATGCAGACATGCACACGTGGACACATGCACACAGGCACACATGCACACATGCACACATGCACACAGGCACACATGCACACATGCAGACATGCACACGTGGACACATGCACACATGGACACATGCACACATGCACATATGCACACGTGGACACATGCACACATGGACACATGCACACATGCACACGTGGTCACATGCACACATGGGCACATGCACACATGCACACATGCACACATGCACACGTGGACACAGGCACACATGCACACATGCACACATGCACACGTGGACACAGGCACACACGCACAGATGCACACGTGGACACAGGCACACCTGCACACATGCACACATGCACACATGGGAACAGGAACACCTGCACACATGCACACATGCAAACCCCGCAGTATACACACAGAGCACTACTGAGTTACACTACTGTTACTAGCATTATCAGGACTATTATAGGTTATGTTAAACACACTCACCAGCATGGATGGCCTGTCTTGCTGTAACCCTGGAGGGACCTGCAGAAATGATGAGATTAATGTCAGTGGGCACAACTGTGCCATTGATATTGCATATGATACAGTGTACAGAACAGTCAAGTGTACATATGGCATATTACCTGCACGCTCCATGTCGTGCTGCTGTGTGGAACCAGCCTCCATCATAATGCAGGTATACTGCTGTTGGTGTTCCGGGGCTGGAGCCACAAGACTTAGGCGTAGCCCCTCCAGTCTGGTGAGGGGGGGGATGTGTGGCCACCCCACCTCCTGTGGCGACCTGTTGCCTGTGGATATCTGATGCACGCTGCCGGACACTTCGGATTAAATCACTGCAGTGATGTCGTACCTGCTCATATGTCCTGTTATGCGTGCCAATATCATTTACCCTACGGACAAGGTCTTGCCACAGTGCGGCCCTCTCCTGCTGATTCTGACTGGTGCGGGAAAACAGGATGTCATACTCCCACACCAGGCTCTGGTGGATCTCCTCATCTTCTGCCACAGAGTAGGAGGGGTTACGCTGTCGCGCCATCTCCCTGGAAGAGAACACAAACAGGATATCACCAGACCATGTCAGCAATATATGGCACACATACTATACATGATACTCATGTGTAGTGATATACTACTACTCCCATATGTTGCATGTGTGTGTGTCATGGTGGATACACAGGTACATGGCCAGATATCAGTGCTCAGCCAACACCTGTGCAACAATACCTGCCACATTCCACACAACATAGTAGCATGCCCCATCGGTCAGCACACACTGACAGGTGCAATGCACAACCTCACTCTGGGGGTTCATCCCAAGGTACTGTATGTGGGACACCGTCCACTACTGTGATGTGGACAGAAGTTACTCTGCCTGGATATACATATCCCACCACCACCACCAGCACAGTAGACTACTTTGATATGTATGTGATTAGACAGTTATTCACTTGCTGGGACTGAGATGGTATCCATGCAGCACACTGGGCCAGTGGAAGCCACAAGCCACACTACTGACCCCTTTGCAAATGCTTACCACGGACATGCCACAGATTGCATGGAACTTGCACACACATCTCTAACCCAGACCCTATGCACAAAGGTTAGGCATCCTGTCCGGTGGACTCCAGACAGAGGCAGATTGTATAACAATAGCAGGAGGCTACTGCAGGACAGAGCACATTCACATTAAGGGAAGGCATCTGTGGTCAGCACTGGTACTACGCTACGGTCCATCATAACAACGGCCACGGCCTACTCTGGGAGGGAAATGGACGCAAACACTATGGATGACCACAAGGCCTTCTTCAGTTATGTTACACATATGGACCACATGCCTCAGATATGCTCTGTGTTAATACATACCTACTTAACATTCACCAAACACACGGATATTGGCAACAATCTTGCAGACATGTTCGGTGCACGTATCCCCCCTCCTTCTCCCCCACCAGTTGAAATATTTATCACAGCTGGATGTAACCTCCCTATCATCTCACATGTCCAGGTGAGGGCCGCCTCAGCAGAGAAGAACACACAGCATCACTGTGACCTCGTGGTATCCCTGGATGTGTGCTACCGCACTCTGAGAGGACATACAACCGCATATAACACTGATAGTTTATCTTGGCCGTACTACAGGATATGTACCTGGACAGTGGCATACAGCAACAGTGGTCCCACACCACTAAGGGGGCACCTTGACTGACCCTGGGAATTACCACATCATATGCATAACGGGCCTGGTCTGCTAAGCTATGGAATTATGCAGTATGGGATGCATATGCAGTGACATCGGGTACCTGCAGACACTTGTTCCCAGCCAGTGTGCCTTTGGGATGGGCTGATCCTGCCTTTTGAACCTGGCTGACCTTTCAAAGCAGTCACTACAGCCATTGCTGGGCCAACGCACAGACAACTGCTGCCAGGATCATGGCCTAAGACTGATTGACATGTAATGTATGGTCATCCCCTTTTGGTGGAACTACGTACACACAACATATCACATGGACATACCTATGGATACAGACCTATGACACATTTGGAGGGTTCACAGTATGCACACTGTTAACCTGCTACTTTGCATTACCTCTGTTTGTCGAAGCTGGTTGCGTTACCACAGCTTCTGCTTACTGCTGCTACTGTCAATGCTTACAGCTTCGGGTGACAGAGTCACAGTGTCTAATTTTTTTTATTTTTTTTTTTTTGCTCTCTCTCTCTTTCTCTCTCACTTTTCGCTCTCCCTCTGTCTGCTTACAGACAATGCAATGAATGTATTGCATGTGGGGAGTGTTAGCACTGGATGCTTTTGTAGGTATCTGCATAGGTCCATGTGATGGCCTCTGCACCAATTGTAAGCCAGCATTTGCTAATTGCATACAGCCAGTTGTGTACTGATTGCAGTTCTCACTGTGATTTCAGGTCAGTGCTATAAAAGGGTATGTGGGATAGGCATTGCCCTTTCAGATTGTGGGGGCGGGGACCATGCTGGTATGCTGTGGACAGTGTTCTGTGAGTGTACAGGTTAGTATCTCTCTCATGATTCAGGCTGTGTTGTATATTCACATTTCTCCATTCCTCTCTCATGTTCCCTGTAGCAAGTGTGTATGCAGATTGACTCCTACAACTATATATAGATATATATTTATATATATATATGTACATATACATACATTTATATATGTACTTTAACTGACCTTATTATCTACAAGCTGCCAACTAGCATGGCTGTTTCTGTTCACACACTACTATTATGGAAATCCAGTAGTTTTGACAGTAATTTTAAATGACATGCTTTGTGTACTACACATCTTATATTCCCTTTACATTCATCCCTACTATTACATGTTATATTTATTTTTGTACAACGTTTTTGTATAAGAGTCATGGCTTAGTGGTAGGTCATACAGACTAGTGTTTCCAAGGTCCTGGGTTCGGGACTGACAGTGGTATTTTATTTTGCTTTTGAACTGAGTACAGGACCTGTCAATCAAAGTGACTAAGGCACTTTTAAGCAGTTGTAACCGGGTTAGTGCTGGTTTGCGGGGAGCTCACCCATGCGTACTGGCGGTTAGCTCACAAGCACCAAGACACCCGCTACAACCGCTTAACGGTGCTTACTCTGGCGACACCCGCTATTTTCTTTGAAAGAAAAGAAAATGGGGAGACAGGAAAGTGGTGAAAATGGGGTCACAAAGAGGGTAAGACAGTAGGGAAACAAGCTTGGGATGTGCAGGAGGGATGTAGGTAAGGCCCATAGCTGCCCATTTCTTCATCAGCAACAGCTGTGCATATGTATGTAATTTGGTGTGACATTTGAAACCTTCCACCCCTGAGAGAGGTGTCAGGACAACAATAATACTTGTTGTACAGCCAATTGTAATTGATAGGTTCCATGTCCAGCAGACATGTGTGCGGAATGGGCAGCTATGTATGGGGCGTAATTTTTTTGTGGGTACAGAGTGCCCTTTTTTTTTTTTTTTCAGGTGAGAGTGGTATGTCAGGTGAAGGAAGTCAGTACAGCTGGGGAGGTAGGTTGGGTAGGTAAACAGACAAGACAAACATGACGCATACAGGGGCGGTGTATGACACGTGTGGGGGGGTTACACAATTGACGGGGACGGAGGTTTGGATATCCAGAGCCCATGAGCCCACAGATGGCAACAGTGGAACTGATATCCCCACCCATAGGCAGTTGCCACTGTTCCTTCATTGCCCAGGAGGGGGCTGTGCTGGGGGCTGTGTAGGCCGGGCAACAGGCATGCCCGTTAGTTGCGCCACCCGTGCCTCGAGCTGGCATAGGGGCTCGAGAACAAAGTCCCGAATCTCCCTACGCACCACAGTCTGGACGCTACGGAGGGTGAGTGGTGGTTCTCCTCCGGCCACACTTGCAGAGGGGGGGGCGAGCCCCATCCCCTGCAGCGCTTCCACCCACAGGTGGCACAGGGCCACCGGAAGAGGGTCCGGACTCGGCACTAGTGCCAGGTGCACTCGCCAGCTGAGGTGGGAGAGGTGGGTCTGCTGGAACCCGCCTTCCCTGTCATCCTATGTTTTGCATTATGTCATGACAGTTTGGGTTAGTGACATATAATACCATTCACATTTAGTTGTAACAGCATGCATTAGTATTCCCATTAACCAAACACCCAGATATTCACACCATTGAACAGCGTGCATAACACATGCATAATTTGAACAGAAATACACAGTCCAACAACATGCAGGGTTAATTGATGGCAACAGGCCATCAGGTGTGGATGTATGAACAGGGCAGATGCATCAACGGACATGCAAATATATATGACCCAACAGGACAAACGTCCAAGGGTGTTAATTGTGATTGCACATACCATTTTCACGTGGAATGGGTTATATGTGGTTATAGGGTGGGGTAAAGAAAGTAATATTAACACCTTGAATAACAATACATATGCTGTACATTTCTAATAGCTACAGTTATATACACACTACTGTTCTAACTACAGTTTCCTATATGATAACTATTTCAACTTGGTGATAGGACTGTTAATGCAACATCAATATACATTTTATTGTTCTTCATACACATTCATATCTAGCTTTGTTCAGCTACATCATCCTGCTACATTTGCTTTATATAGCTGTAGACAAGTGTGGATGTTTGGTATATCAGACAATCATCCTATCTGCATATTGCAGACTGAGAGCAACATATCCAGATTTTGGGATACACATTCCAGATGCAGCAACACTTTGAACAGATTTCGCTGTTTGGTTTTGAATCTCACATGCATTTCATTCTGTCTTGACTGCAGTATACTTTATTCAGGGGTTATTACTACTGTATTGCTACATTCATGACACTTTCTCACACTCTCTCACTTGCTTTCATTTTACTATTCAGGATGGTACTTACTTCTAGGCTTTATTGACATGTTTTACCTGTAGTTATTACAATCCTTTCCAGCAGTCTCACTTCTGTCATGTTTCAGTATTTCCACAGGGATATATTTCACACATGTGATTTCATCATCTTCTGCAGCTATACTTTTCAGCCTGCTGCAGGTTGTGTACTATTTTCTTACAGGTAGGGCATTTTTATTTCAGAATATATGTCAGACAGTTTCATTTTTCGGTTTAACTTACAGGCTGAAACACACTTTTGTAATCAAGCAATACTTGCAGACACTTTCACACTGTTACTTGCAGATTTTATTCCTCACTGACTACACTGCACTCTTTTGCTGACTGTCATACTTTTATATTTCTTTACAGTTACTGGTAGTGGATTACTGACCTGCCTGGTGGCGCAACCGCACCAGCCTATCGCCATAGGCTCTGCGGTTCGCAGAACGGACACCTGCAGCTTTAATATAAATGAAGTAATATTGGAATACACATCTCCATAATATCAGCTAGTTTAATTTCTTACATACATAACTAAATGTTACTTACTCAGTAGTGGGGCGTTGGGTGTTTGCCGGGCCTCCTGGATCCAAAGGTTCAGTTGGTCCTGCTTGCATCTCTTCAGCTCCGCATGGTGGTGACGGACCTGCTCACCAGTCCTTGGAATCCCTGTGGCACTGGTGAGATCATGAGCCAACCGGTCCCATGCCTCGGCCCTGTATGCTCCCCAGAGGACCTGGCCCTGCATGAGTTGGGCCTCATGATTATGGACTAGGAGCCAGACCATGTACCTGGACTCCTCAACACCCCACCTCTGTGCTCGAAAGCAACTACCCTCTCCTACTCCTGTCATTCTGCCTGCAGGTCAGTTCTACAATCGTTTATGTTGTGTATTCCCGCCTATGGGGCTCATATAGTCCGTTTTTCCTGCACATATCTGTGATTGGCCATTTTGGAATTGTATCAACTTCAGTAAACATGCATTGTCATGCTCTAGTTTGTATTCATTCCTATATATTAGCTATTGTTGCATTTCTAGGTACTGCTGTCATGGCTTAGTGGTTCTGTACCTTGACTATGGTGTATAGTATCCTGGGTTCGAACCTGGCCACTGCTTTTTATTTTTCATTACTGTCTAGACATGCTGAGGGGTGTGTCTGTGTAAAGGCAGTTTTGATACGGCTTGCTCAATGTTGCCCATCGGTTAGCTTGTTTGCGCGGTGCGCAGCTCCGCGCAAACGGGGTACGCTGGTTTAAGCCTCATTTGGCTATTGGCACGCATATTACGCTCAGCTCAGTTAGGAGCACATAGGTTTAGCGTGTTAGACCACTGCTCAGCTACAGGCACTCATTTTGCACCAGTTAAACCACTGCTCATCTACGGGCAGATGCACTCACTCTGTTAAACTGTAGCTCAGCTATGAGCACATCTGGAATTTTTTATTCTTTTGTTACCTCACATTTCTTCAATATAAATGGGCTATTTCATTACATTTTACATAAATTGTGGTTTTATGTGTACATATTTGTCAGGGACTTGTTTCCTGCTTATTTTGCTAAAAAAAAAAATTGGTGTTGTGGGGCCTCGAACCATGAATGCCTGCTCTTCAGCCAACATCTCTACCGCTACGCTATTGCTTCCTGGTTTATTTTGCATATTTAGTTCTTATATGCTTTCCCACTGACTGCTAACTGTAGCTGCGCTACGGGCACACCAGCAAACGAAGCACTCACGGTTAAACATTTTTACAATTTAAAAAAATATATAAAACGTGTTTATTTATATGTTTTCTGTTCATAGTCTGTGGGGACATGTGTTGTGTTCTGTTTATTTACATTTCCGTGGACTCTGTCGTGGGTGTTTACTTTGGGTACTTTTCCTCTTCTGGGGGCGTGTCCGCTTACAGGGCTCGGCCTATGGACACGCCCCCTACTGTCTTACACGGACCGTGTTGGCCTTAAGTGTGATTCAGCATGCTCTCATGAATATGCAGAGCATGCTGACATCACTCCATTTAACTGCAGCCTCCGTGTATGAGTTATAACTCTTACACGGAGGCTTCATGAATCCTGCCCATCAGTGTTAATGCCAGTCTGGCCTCATGCCTCTTTTCGTAGCCATTTTGACTCCTTCAACAGATGTGTCTTGCATAATGTCAGAATAAAGAGAAGTGCAAGGTGCTACAAATATTTTAGGCTACTGGAAGCGCAAATGAATAAAGAAGAATAACTTTCCTTTGCAAGATATGACTACACTGTCACAGCCATGAGCAGTACCAGTTTAAGGGATCTTCATGTTTTTTACCCTTTGGGTTTTGAATTTGAGATTGCAGTATTAAAATATTTCTCATGTTTTTGCAAAACCAATGAACCATCGATCTTGTGAGTGTTTTGCTTTTAATATTAATGTGAATCTATGCATTTTTTTAAAAAAACATATCCATTTCAATCACCAATGTCTCTCAAGCTGCACGGTAACTTGTCAATCTTACTTGTGCTCCTACACAACCACAAAACAAATGACTCTGCATACACTCAAATTAAAGACCCAAATCTCAATCAGCAAATAAATGACACTTGCTGGAGGGACAGATTTATCACTCAGTACTCCCCCATATCTGAAATACTCTACCATTACATATAAATCAGAATGATGCCCTCACTTACTTTAAGGCAAAGCTGCACCTGTAAAATCATCATGGGTGTGATTTGTTTTGCCATCCTGGATGTAAAATATGCCCTATGGGGGTATTAGCAAAGCAATTATGGTCCATGGCCTTGTAGCCTCTGTGAATATATGAAACAGCATATCATATGAAACTGGATGGCTAGAGCTTTACCAAGTAGATATTCTTCCATTTACTAAGACCAGGATTAAGTATAGTGATGCAGAAAATGCCATTGTAATTCCAGCTATCCAACCTTTAGGCATGACAGGCTTCACAAAAAAAGGGCAGGAGTTACCTTACTCTATGGGGACATTCTATACAGTTCTGTTGTTAATAAAAAATTCTCAGCTCAGTATACTGTGAGTTCATCTTGGTCAGTACTTGCAAAAGTAAAGCTAAATTGCTATCCATTGTTTGGCTACATTTCTGCAGTAAAGACATGGCCATTGCAGAAGGAACACTGGACAACATCCATTTTCATATTCATCCTAAAATTATTATAATGGGTAATTTCAACATTAAGTAAATACTATTCACTAATGTTTCCACTCATTCTTCAATTTATTCATGTGTCTCACTCATATTGTCTCTCTTGTTTATTTATTTATTTTACTGGGGTAGAACACTGATCACAATGGACCAATTTCAGGTTCATCCTGGGTGAAAACTAGTACAATATGTCAATAAGAAAACAGCATTAATATACTTAGTAGAGTCAAACTGAGACTATGTATATAATATTTACAGTTCTTGAGTTAATATGCATGGCTGCAGATATGGAAGACAATGAAGAGAGGGGGAGAAGGGGAAGGAGACAAAAAGAAGACCTGAGCAAAGGTATACAGAAAAGGGAATTTAGTTAGAGAAGCAGAAGTGAGAAAAAAAGAGGATAAAGAAAAAGGAAGGTAAGAGGAAGCTAAAACAGTTGAAGGAGAAAGAAAGAAAGAAAGAAAGAAAGAAAGAAAGAAAGAAAGAAAGAAAGAAGGGGCAACTGGCAAGTAGAATAGAAGAAGGAAGTTTAGTTAACATAAATAAAATACAAGTTAAATATATTATACTGGTCTGGTCTGGTCCATGTATCCTCCCAGGATAGCTAGGGTAAAACTATTCCCAGCTCCACAAAGTCTCCTCTTCAATTTTTCCCTTGGAACTAGACAAACTTTCAACTTAAGCACTCAAGCCACTTCTTTTCTCAGCCTGGCACTTCCTCAAAACTTATAGCAAGCACTTATAAACCCTAGCACTAGACCCTCCTGTATGGTACAGAAGAACAAGGCTCTCTATTCGACCTTACCAGCCATCCAGTAAAACAGTTCACTGTACCTATCCAGACATGTCCAAAGGGCAGTGTCAGGTGTACTCTCCAGTCCAACTGGTGAATCTGGGCATTTTGAGGCAATGTTACAACTGCCTTATGTACACAGACAACCCCCTCCTCCTACCACCAAACACTAATACATGCGAGAGATGCAATTATACGGCCAAACTGGAGTCTAAGCTCTCTCAACCCAAGACTGGATCAGACAGTCAAGAGGAGAAGGGAAATACTTGCATCACACCACCAGTCTCACATAAACCCATTAAAGCAGCACTGGAAAAAAACACACATAAATACATGAAAACATACTCTGAGGCACTAAATAAAAATCTGCAAAACCAACAGAGACCTCCAAAGCAAACATCCAAGCAACCTCCACCTCCCAACACAACCATGAAACACATACTTCACAAAATCAGTGTGCCATGCAATCACAGCCCTTAAGGCAAAATAACATACCCAACATACTACTAATAGGTGACTCTATAGTCAGGCACACTGACGTCCCACTCACTAGGCTGAATAAGGAGAAGATTACTGTTAGCTGCCTGTCGGGTGCCAGGATCTGCCACATAACACAAGCACTCAGGTCACTACAGAACAAGTACAAATATGACTCTGTCATTGTCCACGTTGGTGTGAATGACCTGAGCTGTACCTCTCTGGACTACATGAAAAGAGACATGGAAGAGCTCTCTGATCATGTAGCCCAGGCTGGTATGACCCTGACCCTGAGTAGCATTCTGCCCTCACCAAGAATGATACCACAGTATAAAGAAAAAATTCTCAATTTCAACAATTGGCTAAGTTTCTGGTGTCATTCAAAGGGGATCCAGTTTCTGTCCGCCTGGGACGACATGCTCGACAAGCCACGCTGCTTCACTAGAGACAGCTTGCACCTGTCACCCTTAGGCTTTCGAATACTGGCCAAGGCTCTTGCCACCCCCATAGTGCCTTTTTTAGGCAAGGCTCAAAAGACAAACCCACCACCGTAAATAGCACAAGTAACAAAAAACTGAAGGTAATGCTACTCAATGCCAGAAGTCTGAACCTCAAAATGCATGCACTCGAGGCACTCCTCAGTATGGAGAAAATCGATATATGTGCAGTAACAGAAACCTGGTTTAAGGCTCCAGAGAGCACCCCAGCACTACCAGGCTACAACTCATACCATACATTTCGGCCACAGAACCCAAATCGAAATACAAAAGGCAGGGGCGTATCCATATTCATCAAGGATACCCACACCTCCAGGTTAGTGGCACAGCACGATGCTTCAGAGATCATCCACATGCAACTAACAATAGGCAAAACTGCAATTCAAATTGTAGCTTGCTACAGATCACCCACCATGTCCCAGGACCCCCATTCCACATTTCTGGAAACACTGGGAAACATAAAGATTTCAATTACCCAAACATTAACTGGGAGAACTACTCAAGTACTAACTCCCTTGCCCAACATTTCCTAGAATTTATAAACTCAAATGCCCTGGTTCAACTGGTCAACACACCCACCAGAGGTGACAACATATTGGACCTGGTCATCACCAACATGGGCGACCGGTGTTCCACACCAGAGGTCAACCCCTCGCTGGTTAGATCTGACCATAAACAAATCACTTTGGATATCCACATTCTGCCCCCACTCCTGAACAAAAAAAACACTGTGAAAAACCTTTCAAAAGCAAACTTCACATTACTAAAGACCGAGGTGGAAAGTTTTAAAGCCCCCATGCTGAAGGATAACACTGACAAAGCTGCAAAATCCTTCACTAATGCATTCTACGGGCACCTACAAGAATGCATGTTCATGCCATCCCAAGCAAAATCAAGACTCACTCCTCCAAGAAAAGGAAACCAGTCTGGTGGACTCCTGCCATAAACAAACTACATAATAAAAGGAGGAAACTAGTACAGAAAAGAGTAAAATCCCAAGAAGGGAAGACATCCCTGATCAGTATCAGCAAGAAACTTCGATCCCTCATAAACTCATCCAAGGCGAGCTTTGAAAGAAAAATTGCCAAGGACTCCAAAGATAACCACAAGGCATTCTTTAGCTATGTCAAGAATCTAAGTGGCAATGCTCAGATCTGCTCGGAGTTAGTGCAGAATGGCATAAAATACACTGAACCAACCGATATCACCAATATCCTGGCAGACAAGTTCAGCACAAACTTCACCCCCCTCTCACCCCCAAGAGGGCCCATAACCATACCAGAAGAATGTAGAGTCCCTGAAATCACAGACACTTAGGTTAAAACAGCCCTCTCCAAAGCCAAAAACACAGCATCAATGGGACCGGACGGTGTCCCAGGCTGTGTCCTACATGAGCTCAAAGACGAACTAACCCCTCACCTAAACACACTGTTCAAACTCAACCTCTCCACAGGCTACGTACCCATAGAGTTGGGCACAGCAGCGGTTATTCCACTTCACAAAGGTGGAGCCACAACAGACCCCGGGAACTATTGCCCTATAAGCCTGACTAGCTTGGTCTGTAAGACTATGGAGCGAATCATCATGGAACTCATTAACAGAGACATTGGGACCCTCCAAACACTGGACCCTACCCAGTTTGGATTTGTTAAGGGCAGATTATGCCTCCTAAACCTGGTGGACTTCTTTGAGACAGTTACCAAGGCTATAGATGAGGGAAAAGTGGTACACACAGCCTCCCTAGACCTCACAAAGGCCTTTGACACCATTCCCCATTCTGGTATTATAGACAAGCTCACCAGCCTGAACATAAATCCCTACGTCACAAGATGGGTTGCCAACTGGCTCATGGACAGAACCCACATGGTGAGAGTTGTGGGAGCTAGGTCCGTCTCTAAATCGGTTACAAGTGGAGTTCCCCAGGGTTCAGTCCTAGGACCACTCCTGTTCGGCATATACTTCTCAGAGGTACAGGCAAGCACAGGAGGACTATGGCTGACCAAGTTTGCAGATGACTGCAAACTAGGGGCTATAATTGACTCTCCGGCTGACACAGACATCCTCCAAAAGGGTCTCACGGAGACGGATACCTGGTGTCAAAATCATGGCCTCAAGCTAAATGCCAAAAAGTGCATAGTCATCCCCTTTGGAAAAAACAAAATACCCACAAACTACTACATAGGTGGTAGTCCCCTAAATACGGAAGACGTGATAAGGGATCTGGGGGCCCAAGTAGACAGTAGTCTCACCTTTGATCATCACATTGCCAAAGTGGTTAGAAAATCCTTCTAAGTGGCCCACCTAATCACAAAAGGGTTCGCATCCAGATCAAAAGAGGTCATTATGCCCCTCTACTCATCACTCATCAGACCCATCATAGAGTACAACACCCTATTTGGGATGTACCTTACAAGACACCTGCAACAGCTGGAAAGACCTCAGAAGTACCTCACCAAGAGGATCACTGGCCTCAAACAGATGCCCTATGCAGCTCGACTGAAGAAATTACAGCTGTACTCGGTTGCATACCACCTCCTCAGAGGTGATCTCTGCCTGACATACAAGGCCATGTCCAACCCAGAATTAATGGACATGCTCCACCTAAAGATCCCACGAGCCACACGCTCTAGGGATCTCAACCTCACCACAACAATAAATAGGACGTGCCAGAGACTTCCCATGCTTTGGAACAAGATCCCAATCTACATTAGGCAGAGCACCTCGCTAACACTCTTCAAAAGAAATCTTGATGAGTGGATGGGAAGCAGAAAATTTATCTCGGGGATCAATTCAGTGGCCCTGCTGGACAGAGGCACAGGGAACTAATCTAAGGGGGTGGCGAAAGCCAATACATTCTGGCTAGGCTTATAAATACCTTTGGGCAGATAGCCTAGTACCTACCTATGAACCTATGAACCTAAAAAGTATATCTTAATACAGTGTACATTCAAGTGTTATAAGTGGCCAGCCTCCTTCACTTGCCATCTGGGACCATGTAAAAATGCAAAGTATTCTGTTCCACAGCATAAGGAACAGAGCCCTGACTATTACCTAGGGGACCTGTGATCTATTCACAGTCCCACACTAGATGAGCTGACTGTGGTAGCAGAAGAATGAAGGGTTAAACCCACTTGTGTCTCTCTTAACATGGGAGGAGAGAGTGCCCACCTGGGAGTGTCAGCTTCATTGAGCACTCAGTGGAGTCCAGGCAGGTAATGGAGACATTTGTCTTAAGGGATTGGAGTGTCCATGGGTTTAGTCAAATTGCAAAAGCAAGCGTCAGCTCTACATAACACCCACTCATCCTGGCAGTGTTATTGGATGTACTCAGAGTAATGATGAGGTGAAATCTGAAATCCCTAATACCCTATGTAGATAACAGCACCACTCCTTGCATGCTGAGTAGAGCAGCTGGGGAGAGTTTTAATGGGGCATTAGGGCAAAATAAAACCTGAATTTCCTTTATATCCTTAACATTAAAAATGTGATATTACTTTATTATACTCAGCCAGGAATAACACAGATACATTCCCTCGAGATGACACTGTCATTTACTTCAGCACTGTGCTTATCACAATACATGATATGGTTACTGCAGTCACTTCTTTACCCTGGAATATACCATAAATTTAAAAAATGATGACACCCCCCCCAAAATGATCTATAGACCATGCAGGTTGATACTTGATATTGTTCTCCACAAAATTCCAGTAGAACATGAAACAGAAAAATATTTCACCATTGAATAATCTCATTCTCTTTCTCAACAATGATCACACATAAAGAATCCTAAAAGGCTTAGGAGAAATGCTAATGAGCTCCTCCACCCTGGTTATAGGTGCACTCCATCCCCAGCATTACTATGTCGATTCTTAAAAAAAAACTGTAGCTTGGTCTATAACGTTTTTGGTAACTTCAAAGATGTGCTTTTTTGGAAATGGTCAGTTATTGTTCATTTGAAAAAAAGATGGATCCCCATCACTGTTTAATAGCAACCACACCATAGTCTTTGTACCCTCCTACGTATTACCCTCCTATCTCATCTTGTTAAAATGTGTACACATCCTGCTTCTGGAATACCTTCTAAGCTCTAATGTCATCGCTACAATCTCAGATTGATTTCATCAACATCGTAACACAGGCACCTCTTTTCATGATCTTGTTAAATGATTAGTTGAGAACTTGACAGTGGCAAATCCTAAAAACTCCTTAGAAGACAGAAACAAAATTGTATAATTTCTATAATGCTTAATCGTTACAAGCAATTCCTTCTTCAGCATTCAATGTTATAGTGTTACAATGTCAAGAGCTGGACAGACCAAGCAATTGTAGAAGTGTGAACCAAGGAGTCTAGGTGCTATGGAAATTAGTGGATATACCTTATGACCAGAACCAGATCATAGTCAAATGGGGTCCGAGGCAGGGTAATAGTCTGGTCCCTCCCCACCAGACCAATATTCCTTTACTTAGCTGTCTCTCCTCAGTTTCCATAAAACCTGTCGGTGCACATACTGTTTCTCTTTTTTGTTTGTTTTATAATGATCACAGACAGTCAAATTTAATTTAAAACTGTTATTTCAAATTTCATAGCAACTGCGGTGGTGGTGCTGCGGTAGCATTGTCACCTCACAGTAAGACGTTGTCCTGTTCGATTCTCAGCTAGAGTGTCTTCTGTGTGGAGACATGCGTGAATGGGCGCACCTTTGTTGAAGGTTGTGCATCAGGGCCGGCAACTTGGCACGTAAAAATCTACTGCCAATCATTAGCGGACCGGAGTTTCACTGTGGCGACCCCTAACTGGGAAAAGCTGAAAGACACAACACAACATTTCAGATTTCATAGCAAAAACAGTGACAGCCATTTGCTAAACAAAACAAAAGAGTTTCACACTGAAAACAGACTTAGCATTAGCAATAATAAACTTCTTTTCCCTTGGAATTCATATCAATTGAAAATGCATCTGCCAACCCATTAAACTACAAGACATTTCCTCGGAATCAAAGTCAAACAGCATGCAGTGAAGCACCAATTGGCATCTACATGAAGGATTCTGCAGTTCAAAAGTCAAATGTGCTATGCATTTGTTAACAGCTTGGGACAGTCTACCGAATGCAAGTGTCCTTTTTCATGAGCAGCCTTGGAGCACTGTATGGTGAAGTTACTTGACCAGAGTCACACAGTAGGCTAATGAAAGGTCGAGGGAATCAAACCCTGCACTACAGAAGCAGGTCACAGCCTTACTCATCTGCACTAAATACCAGACAGACAGGCTGATGTAGCCCTACACTGTGCATTTCATACCCATTTTCCTACAAAACAAAATGTTGATAAAAAATGTATTCACATTAAATTTGTAAACTTCATGCTGTCCAGCTTATTGATAGCAAAATAATAAACACATTGCCAGTGGTCAACAAGGAAAGGAAACCAAGACTCATACCCAGAGAACACAACTTATATGATAATATTCCTGTTTAGTACAATCAATCGTGCTAGCCATTAGAGTTTCATAGTTATTGCTCACAAAATGCATTTCAAGTTAGTTGGAGTTGTCTGGCACTGGCTATGAATTATTAACAAACTGCTTCCTGTAGTGAAAAGTACAGGGTTTGACTCTTTCTACCTCCATTTGCCTACTGTATGATTTTTGAGCAAGTCACCCATACAATGTGGGTCATCCTTGAAAAGAGGCACTTTATACAGTGAGTTTAGCCTGTGATTTATAAAAAAATGATGAAGTTAAGGAAGGTCTGGCAGTTAGGACAAAGGACTATGTGGATTAAGGCTCTAAGCTCTTAATGACCATGACCTGCTTCCTGTAGTCAAGGGTACAGAGCTTGATTCTTCCTAGCTCCACTTGCCTGCTGTGTCTTTGAGTAAGTCACTTAATCAGACAGTACTCCTGGGGCAGATAAAATATGATTTTTAGCAATAACTACAATACTAATGACTGGTATTATTTAGTAATTGTAATCCCCAGTGATTTGCCTTACCAGAACTTTCTGTAATTCTTCTGTTTGCAGTCATCAGATGAGAGTTAATCCATACTGCAGAGTACTCATCAGAGGGCAGTTAATCCATGCACACACACCTGTCTGCAAAACACAGATCTCGCTAGTCTGGAAGGAGCGCTCAGGAGAGAAAATCAATTCATTGAGTGAAAAACACTTCAAAGCTCATGGTCAAGCAAGCTTCTGCTGTTGGGTGATTCAAAAATCCTGCTGAAGTGGGAGAGAGTGCAGAGTATGTGTGTGCATGCTGACACAAGACCAAGGAGTGAACTGGTCAAAACTTCTGCTTCAGTTGGGGAGTATGCGTGCTGAGTAAGACCTGTTCTTTGGAGGTTTTTTATTTTTTTTGAAGGAGCATTTTTTTGGACCTTAGGCAGCTCCCTAGGTCACCATATGTCAGATCCAACCCTGCTTATAACTCACAAATGTATCTAATAAACAGTTAAAATGTGCTAAACTACTAGCCATCTTCATGGCCATAGGCAGCTTTTTGTGCAGATGTGTCTGCTTTATAGAAATCTGATCTCTCTTCAGGTTACAGTTGCATTTCTCAACTCTCAGGATTAATTTATTGACCCTTGTTTAGTATGCAATAGTGATGGCTTCCAGACCAAAGGTAATATATAATACAGGGTCTTTGAAGCAGTAATAGATACATGTTAAATGCTCCATTCAAAATAATATAATAAATAGAATATAATTTAAGTGTTCTCAACATTTTAGGATAGGCTGTGCCTCTTACTTTATTGATTTGTAATCCCAAAAATTATGTGTGATTCCACTAGCCTTTAACTAAGAACCAAAGAGTAAAAATGTACACTGAATTATTTGCACGCAAGTAATTAAGTTTATTGCACAAACATCAATTAAGTACTTTCATTTGCAAAGTACAGACTGCAGTGGTCTAAGATGAAAAGTTTATAGAGAACCAAGAAGCAGATAAAGAAGTTTTATAATGTGAAAAAAGCAAAGCAACTTTGGATAACCTGAAAAGAGATAAATGAAGTCCCTTAAATGTTTCATGGGGAGTCAGAAAGTAGAACTAGAGAGGCTGCCCTGCAGAGTGGATATTCCAGAAGGAGGACATCTTGACATCTTGCCTTTATTAGCTCTTCTAATAACTCACAACTTCTTAAGAGTCTATGCAGTCAATTGCCATGTTGGTGCTGATGCTATGAGTAATGTATGATGTGATATACTGTTGATGTCATTGATTGTACATGATTGGATTTTATGGTTCAAAGATCTTTTAACAGAATATAATGGCAGATTATATTGAAGCTCTTTGGAGCAAATGTACTTAATTGATGTTCATGTAATAAACTTATCTAGTTGGTGCACATAGTTCAGTGTGCATTTTTACTTTATTGGTTTTACTCATGAAAAATCTTTAAATTCTCTCCAACCATATATAATCAGCAACTGAATAACAATAATACATCACATATATTCTTTTGTATATTTATCATCAATTTACGTTACATAAATTGATCAATTCATGCCTTCCCTTAAACCCCATTCCTCTGCCAAAACATTATTATGCTTGTATTGTTCCCACAAATTCCATTTTTTGTGTAGTTGCTCCTCCCCTTTTCTAAAGATCCAACTTCCGGTTCTTTTATCTCTGCTACAATATTCAATACTTCAAATACAGTTGGCTTAAACTTTGATTCTATTTTCTAGTGATTGTTTTTTGGCAATCACCAGAATTAAACTTAACAATGTGTTATTATGTTTCGATAATTCAGACTATGATTCCCAGCCCCCCCCCCCCAAAAAAAAATTCTTTAGTTTGCTTACCCAATATTTCTGACAGAGAACTCTGTAGGGAATTTTTTAGAGTCTGCCAGCTCATTATACTCCTAAAATATATGGTCCCAGTTATTTCTTTCTTCCTTATCATACCTCCAACATTTGGCATCTACCTGAGGAAAAATTTTTTGGAGTCTGCTTTAGGTATAAAAATACCTATCCAAACACCTCCAAGTGAAAATTCTAAATCTCAAAAAAAATAAATAAATAAATAAACTAACAACCAAAACACCTGAACACTGAAAACATGATGGCACAGAACAGGAAGCAGGATGAGTCAACCCTGATGCAACTGTATATACTTTTATGTTTACATTTACATTTATTGTCTATGGGAGTAGCTAGTGGACAGTATTTGACCACAATTATATAAAAAAAGTTTTTAAAGTTTTATAAAATCATTTTATTGCTTTAATATTTCAGTCATGATTTTTTCCACAGGAATTTAATATATTATTTAACTTTTTATACGCAAATGTTAATTTATTTAACATTTTATTTAATTTGTAAATATAATTAATTTAATTAATAACAGTTATTTAACTCAACTTTAAAATCAATATTATTTAACATTGTAAACAATATTATTTTAAATTTACATTAATAATATTATTATATGAATTTCAAATGCAAATGTTTTAAACAGTTTACTCAGCGCTTCTTTTTTCTTTTTTTTTTTTTTTGAGGTAATCTTTGACATTTTCTCAGTAACTGTGTGGATGCATGAGCTGTATATAATGTCAAAATGTATATGGTTTATTTTTTTCTTGCCTTGCCATTTCAATGGGGTCGAACCATCTGGGGTTGAACCATCAGGGGTCAAACTGAATGGGGTCAAAACGTCCCGTACCCCACAGAACATGCAGCTCCAAAAATAATAGTAATAACATGGCTTTAATTCATAAAACCTCACATAAGAACATTAGCGCTTTCATCCGAAAAACATTGGACTTCATCAGAATCCTAACTCTTCTAGACTTAGTGGCATATTTGGGAGCCATTAATAAGCAAATTAGTTAATTCTTGACAGCATATGGATGTGTTTTGTTATTAACAATCAAAAGCACAATCTTAGACTTGTTGCAATTGAATACAATTTCATTATTTTCTGCTCCAATAGATTAATCATTGCACAAATGATGTTGATGATATCAAGATATTAAATGAAAAGCATTTCATGATATACCAGTGGACCCTTAGCCAAAATATATGGTCTAGAAACACACCCCTTAATTTTAATGCTAGATGAATGTTATCTAACCAATTCCGTATATGTTATACGATATATAACTTAACATCTAATTGGAATAACAGTTCCAGTTTTGACCCATGGCATGCAAAATTGAAGGGTTTTGGAATGTATAAAATATATTATGTATACTTGGATACCATTGTCCAAACAGTTGACTACTGTCCAACTGAAACTAAGTAAGTAGATTAAACACTGTCTTCCATTTGTAAGTCCATGCTGATTTATATCATACTTAGTAAACATTTTATAAGGTATCTGATTTAGTAGCAGTCTTTCAAAGCATTTCTTCAAAATGTCAGACTTATTTGTCTATAGTTTCCAGGACTGGTTGCATCATATTTTGCTAACTACAGGCTATTTTGCAAAACTCAGCTGTGAAGCCACTAGCTGAGATTTTTCTGGAACAGACTAATTTATGTAATGTAATGCACACACCCCTCTTTAAACCTGCCAACACTTGCCACATTTGCTGGAGGACTAGTATTAGAGGTACTAAGCCTTGGAGACTGGAACAAGCTATCTACATTAGCTACTGGCACAATAAAAAACGCTGACATCCTTTAAGACTACCATTATTTCTCACATTTTCTGATGTACTAATATTAGTTAGTGTAGTCCTAAAGTGATATTTATTTTTGCATACCCTTTCCATTACCTCTTTTCTGCATAATTGCTTTAGGTCTCTGTGTCCTAATAGGGAATTAACTGAAGCTAAAATAAATTGACCACTGTGGAGATGGATCCCCTCCTGCTCACATGCTCTGCTTTAGTGTGCAAAGCAGAGTTACTAACCTTTGATATCTCTCATATATGGTCTTAGCCACTGAGACAGAGTGCTTCAAGCTGAAGTTTTTCACATATTCTGCTAGATTGCCTCTCCTGTCACTGTTTCTTGAATGTTAGTGTTATGCACAGAACACACCTGCAGGAGACTGCAGTTGTAAAGAAAACATACAGTGCTTTTTTGCCTTTCTCTCAGTAGGGATTTCCTAAAGTATTCTTATTTTTGCAGTACACTTGGTGTCCCTGGCTGTGTGCTTCATGAACTCAACGAGGAATTAAACCCACAGTTAGGACAGCTGTTTAATCTTAGCCTCACCTCAGGATACGTACCCAAGGAGTGGCGCACGGCGACTGTGGTCCCACTTCATAAGGGCGGTGCCTCCACAGACCCTGGAAATTACCGCCCCATTAGCTTGACAAGCCTTATCTGCAAAGCCATGGAGAGGATCATAATGGAACTCATAAATAAAGACATAGGGAACTTGCAGACTTTGGATCCAACCCAGTTTGGCTTTGTCAAAGGCAGATCCTGCCTCTTAAACTTGGTTGACTTTTTCGAGACAGTCACCAAGGCCATTGATGAGGAAAGGCAGTCCATACAGCCTACCTCGACCTGGCAAAGGCCTTCGACACAATACCCCACTCAGGTATCATCGAAAAACTCATCAGCTTGAATGTAAACCCATACATCACAAGATGGGTTGCAAACTGGCTAAGTGACAGAACCCACAGGGTCAGAGTTGCTGGAGCCATGTCAGACTCAAAGCCTGTCACAAGTGGTGTCCCACAGGGCTCAGTCCTGGGTCCACTCTTGTTCGGCATCTACTTTTCTGAAGTACAAGCAAACACAGGAGGGTTATGGCTGACAAAGTTTGCAGATGACTGCAAACTGGGCACCATAGTCGAAAACACATCTGACACAGATATCCTCCAGAAGGGCCTCACAGAAATGGATAACTGGTGCCAGAGCCATGGCCTGAAGTTAAACGCCAACAAATGCATAGTCATACCCTTTGGGAAAAACAAGGTTACCCCTAGCTACCATATAGGTGGCAATCCACTGAGCACAGAAAAAGTCATCAGGGATCTGGGGACCCAAGTTGACAGTAGCCTTCGCTTGACACTCATGTTGCTAAAGTAGTTAGGAAAACCTTTTATATCGCCCACCTGATCATGAAGGGATTCACATCTAGATCAAGGGAGGTCATCGCCCCTGTACTCATCACTCATTAGACCTATGATTGAGTACAATGCCCCGCTTGGAATGTATCTGACCAGACACCTGCTGCAGCTTGAAAGGCCCCAAAAGTTCCTCACCAAAAGGATAAAGGGTCTCAAAAATATGTCTTATGCTGCCCGACTGAAAGAACTCCAGCTCTATTCAGTCTCATACCGCTTGCTCAGAGGTGACCTGTGCCTGACATATAAGGCCATGTCAAACCCAGATTTGATGAATATGCTTCACCTCAAAAAATCTAGATCCTCAGAACCACAAGGGCGGAGACTTAAACCTTGACATGGTTATAAATAGAACATGCTGGAGGGACAGATTCATCACCCAGAGACTCCCTATGCTGTGGAACAAAATCCCGGTACATGTGAGGCAGAGCACCTCGCTGGCCTTGTTCAAGAGGAATCTTGACCAATGGATGGGAGATCGCAGATATACCCCAGGGATTACTTCAGTGTCACTGCTTGACAGAGGCACAGAAAAATGATAGGCATAGTTTTTATTCAAACTAAAGGGGTGGCGAAAGCCACATAACTATGGGCTAGGCTTATAAATGCCCTTGGGCAGATAGCCTAGTATGAACCTATGAACCTATGAACCTATGAACTTGTTTGGTTCTTCACAAAAAATGGTGCGGTATTGTAGATCTGTCTACTGCCAATCATTAGCAGACCGGAGTTCCGCTGTGGCGACCCCTAACCGGGAAAAGCCAAAAGACACAGCAACAACATTGTAGATCTGTGCTGTCTGGTGCATAAACATACTTAGTGGCTACCACCTGCTATGATTGGCAGCCTACATTCCTCATCTTCTACTCCCAGTCCTTGCACCCCAGGGATCAGTACCTTTATAGTTCCCTGACTGGCCAGTCTCAAAATGATGATACTACTTAACATCATACCATCCTTACCTTTAACTTTAATATTATCAAGCATCCTTTCCTTATCAGCACTCTTGATACAACATATAGCCATTCATATACTCAAACCACCTTGAAATTCAAATAAGCCTTGCAATAAATAACCACTAACCCTTACTCATAATCCTACACAAAGAAAACATCTCATGAAAAGAAAGTGAGTTATCTGAAAAAAATAATACTTTCTGTACTTAAGCAATATTCACCAACTGCCACTGAGTTCACTGTTTATGGGGACATTCAGACAAATCATGTTCCAGTCTGTTTTAACTCAAATACTAAGATCCTCACACCAATTGACTGAAAATATACCATCTAAATGTAAAACATATTGTAACAAAACTTAAGAATGACATGCCATAGCTGAATTTTACAATTGTTACTTTTTAACCATAATAAAAACGTGGCTCAAACCTGATATACTAGATGAACAAATACTCCCTCCAAGCTCTAAGATTCTTGTGACAGATGGGTTAACCAAATGAGATGAAGGCATTATAACTCTATTCATGAAAGACTTTGTAGTTAATGCTTTTCACAAACCAGTATCAAGATCTGGACTAATCCTAATAAATATCAAACTGACTTTATTTCAACAACATATGACAACCACCAATCCAAATCTGATAACAATACATACTAGCATATTAGAAGATATTCTGTTATAGATAACAATAAGTACCACACAAAATATTTTAATATTAGGTGGTTTAAATAGAAAAATAAATGTTAATACTAGGTGGTTTAAATACTGACTGGTCAAAAGCCTCTTTCCATCAAATTCCAAATAAAGATCCAACGTCTATTAATCTGTTTGGATTAACACAAATAATAACCATGCCCACTAGAACTGATAAAGTCACAGGCAGATACAGCACACTTGACTTGATCCTAAATTCCAGCGTTAAACCCCTACATTTTATAGGGATTTTCTCAGACAACATCAGTGATCATAACCCAAATTACCTTATTTGGAAGAAAGATAAAATACATAAGACAGCTACTTTCAGTTTTTCTAGATCAAAGAAATTCTTCAGTTATACTCTCTTTAATGATTAACTCTACCACTATAACTGTCCCATTTTAAAATTGCTACCCTTAGCTAGTTCAATCAGTTTCTGAGATGTCCTGAGCTGAAATGCATCCCTGCAAAAAAGAAAAATTAAAACCACTCCTGCCTCATAGTTAACCACAGACATGAAGCAAATTATGTTAGACAATGATAAAGCCTGAAGAAAATGGAAAATACAACAAATTCCACAAATATTGCAAAACTTTAGGATCCCCAGAAAAAAGTAAAATGTGCTATCTATCACTAAAAGAAAAAAGTCTGTCTTAGACTTCAAACAGAAAATAGCACTAATGCACAACAATTCTAGAAAGCCATCAAAATCTTAATTAAACCAGCCTAACTCCCTGGCACATGGTTCAACCTATACTGCTTCCTAAAAGCTCAGTTCTAATTTTATACAGGCAGCCATCACATTACCACATCACCATACTAAACATACAATACATCACAGTGCAAAATGTGAATGTACTTTCAACCTACAGCCATTCTTCATGAAACAGAATAAGCTATGCTGCAAAAACTAAAACAATAACTATCCCAGACAAAAACCCACCTAAATTCCTATGCATAATAGCATAATACTAAAGGATATCCAGTAGGAATACTCACAAACAGAACTACAGAAGAACAGCACGTCCCCATTCTGTGGAAATAATCTAATATAATTCTCATCTAAAAGGTCAAACAGGATCGCAGCTTATCAAACTTCAGGCAGATTTGTATAATATCATCAGTATCCAAAATCCAAGAGAAATGCTTTTATAAACAACTCCTAGGACATTTAATGAAAGATAATCTAGTATTATCAACAAACATGTCTTCCATCCAGGGCACAGCACTGGTACAGTTCTCTTATCATTCCTAAATTCAGTTAACACTCATTGCCTCAATTTTCCAAGATCTAGGTAAAGTTTTAGATACAGTAGCATATGAACTATCGGTACCTCTAACACTTTGAACTGGTTGAACAGCAACCTTTCTGAAAGATCTCAGTCTGTAAGGAAGAATGACTCTTCCTCATTATTTCTCCCCATCAGTACTCAGGTTCCTCAAGGATGTATCCTTGACCGTCATCATTTCTTCGATATAACTTTCAACATTGTGTACTCAAGGGTAGGAGATGCCATCACAGTTCAACATACTGATGACTGTACTCTGTCATGCACAGCAGTGACTCCTACTCAACTCCAAGAAAATATACTTATTTTCAACAATTTACAAAATGGCTGGCAGAATTACACCTGATCCTAAATGACAACTAAATTAAAAAAAAGTATGTATTTTGCCTCAGACAATGCATATATAACCAAAACTCACTTTAGCATAACCTCTACAAATAGCGCAGGTATTGAACAAGTTAATCAAACCAAACTGCTAGAAGTTGTCATAGACAGATGACTCATATTTGACCTTTGGATAAGCTACATAGTTAATAAAACAAACAAAAACCTAGGCTGTTATATAAAATAAAATCAAAGTTAACAGCAAAGATAAGAGAAGCTGCAAGCAGCTCAATCATTGCTTCTTCTGACACTCCTGAATGCACCCCCAACACTAGCATCGAAAAATGCAAATAAACAAGCTTGAACAAAGTTATAAGAAAACTAACTTAATTTGCAATGCATCCAATTACTAAAACATATCATTGCATAAGTCTTCATCAACTCTACTGGATAGAATCCCAACAAACTCCAAAGTAGCGCAAATAAAAAATATACAAACCATCCTACATAAACTAATGTCCAGTTATAAACCATCACATAAGTAGATATAAACCAGCTAGATCACTACAGTTCTAAAATCTAAATCAAACATTTGTTATTACAGTTATCAGTTACTGTGGAGACAGCCTGTACTTGGTGCATGCATCCAAATATGGAACTCAATCCCCTCAGAAATCACATCTGAAACTAGTTAAAAAGTCTTCATCTGGAAACTAAAAATGTATCTAACTACTGCAGAGAACTGTTTATTTGATAAAACCTAATAATATCATTAGCTCAACCCTAACATGCTACCTGTTTTTTTCCTCAGAATAGTACTTTGGTAGACTCACGACTTCTTGAGATACTTCATACTTAGTCCATCATTCCTTTTCCGTCCCAGGCTTAACTTATTCATTCATCTTCTTACCTTTTACTCTCATAATTGCCTCCTCCTCGTCCCTTAGCTTCTCGAATCACATTTTCTCCTTTTCTCTAACATCTCTCATCTTCTTTAGTCCCCACCCTCTTTGCCTGTCTACTCTTTCTCTGTGGCCTTTCTGTCTTACTCTTTATGTAATTGCAAAAAGTCTTATTATGTCATATTGTTTTAATTTCTTTTTATGTAGATATAATCTTTTGAAAGTGATATGTCATTCAGTTGTCATCATTTTTTCTTTATGTCTCTATTACCTTTTGTAACTGTTTACTTATGTACTGCATCTTTCGAATTTTAAATATAATAACTGTTTTTAGGAGCTTTTCTCTTCAGACTTTGCTGTGTAGGGACCACTGTTACTGAGTTAGAGCATCCTGATTAAGAAATGCAAATAAATAATAAATAATATGACTGGTACACATTCAAACCTAGCACACCTGCTGCTGTGTGTCATTTGTTATCTCTTGATCATAGACTGTACACCACTATCCCATTTGCTAGAAACATTACATATAAAGGGTTATATTCTATCAAGTTGTTATCCCTGTTGACATTGTTACACATGAAAGGATATGGCAAATGTTTCTTCTAACTTGTTTCTCTCAGTAATCTTTTGGTCCCCATTTTGTAATTTTACCACTGTGGCAAGTACAGTACCTAACATTTTTATGGAATACTTTCCTCTTGGTATTTCTACGTTATGTTAACTGAAATTCATAGGCAGCAGTATGATTCCTTACTTGAATCGCTAAAAATGATTTAGATTTCTTCAATCTTTTTATGATTTTTAAGTGAAGGGAAATTATAATAAGCGAGTGGTGCTTTTTTCAATTACAAATATTTTAAGTGATCTCTTCCAACAAAGGGAAGAGGCGATGTTTTCCACCTGTGTATAATCTCTTTAAGAACACTGTAATTACCCCATTAGCTTTTCTGTAAATACATTCCCACTCATAAACCCCATTGGTTATCCAGTGATATTTTGTCTGATAAAACTGACATATGTTATGTCAGGGCTGGACAGCTGGTTATCTTTTGTTTGCTTAGTATCAAGGAAACACTAGTGTGGTCAGATGTACCAAGCACAGGTCATGGATTAAAGATTACTTATAGCAACTTTTGGAAGAGTCAGTACTTAATCTAAGATGGTGTTCTGCTTAACATTAAAAGTGACAATCTGTGTGTGCAACATTAAATGATACAATCTGTGTGCCTGTGACATTAAATGATACAATCTGTGTGTGCAAAATTAAATGATGCAATGTGTGTGTGACATTAAATGATACAATCTGTGTATGACATTAAATGATACAATCTGTGTGTGCAACATTAAATTATGCAATCTTTGGGTACCCGTGCTGAAACAGAGATACTAACATTTCTTTTTTGACTTCAGTTACTACATGTAAATGATTCCCACTATAGTTATAGAGTATTGAAAACCCCAGCAATAACAGAATACAAGCTTTTAACATAAGATATGAATTTTGATTAAAAGTCTGTGTCATTAAAGGAGGAGCCTTTTATAAAAATAACTTAAGATTTTCATTTACCAGTGCCTGTATCTGCCAAAATAACTTCTGCTTTAACATTATTAAGGGGAAAAGGAAGTACATAACTCATGACTAAAATAATGGACATACCTCACCCTTTTTTCTTTTTCCTAAAAGTATGAAAACTTCATAAACCAAATATTACAAAAGGAAGACAAAAAGGCTTGAACCAAGTTTCCATGATCAGAATGGCATCAACCTTATTATGGGCAGCTATTTTCTAAAACTGTACACATTTATTGTTCAAACACCTTGTATTTCACATAAGAAATGTTACATTTGTGTGTGCCTGAAAGCATTATAAGGACAATATTTTGAATTTTGGAATTGTCTGTTCAGAAACGTTACTGTGCTTCTTAGAACCAAATCTGGAAAACACAGTAGTAGCTATATGATTGGACATGTTCAGTTTATAAAACAATAACAGAAGGGACAATGCTAAGGGGTGACCAAATGATCAAACAATTGGTTGCAGTTATTTCACATGCTTGCAAGGCAATGCTCAAGATCCTGCAAACTAGATTCAGCAATATAGGGACAAAGAATGGCTAGATATGCAAGTTGGTTTTAGAAGGGGAAGAGGCAACAGAGCTCAGATTGCCAACATGCAGTGGGTGATAAAGAAAGCAAAAGAGTTTCAGAAAATATTTACTTCTGCTTTACTAACAACTCCAAAGGGTTTGATTGTGTGAATTATAACAAATTGTGGCAAGTTCATCAAGAAATGGGGACACTGGGTCATTCTGTTTGCCTCCTAAGGAATGTGTATGCAATACAAAAAGCAACAGTTAGAACCAAATATGGAATAATTAAGTGATTCTAGATTGGGAATGGGGTGTAATAATGCTGTATATTGTCACCCTTCTTATTTAACTTATATACTGATTAGATCATGTGAAATGCTGGGTTCGGCAAATCAGATACTGGAATGAACATTTCCAAGTAAAATATTAACAACATCAGATACGGAGGTGATGCCACTGTTATCACACATAAACAGATGCATAAATGGGAAGATGACCATAAGTATGGCCATCTCACTGCTAACTATACAAATGCACTAACTGACATGTTTTGCCAACAAGTATACTTTTATCAACATGACCATCTGAGAGAAACAATGGCTGAAACAGTTCACAGCCCAGAAGAATGAAGTGCTACTGCAGGTCCTCCACATATAGGACATGAGCCTCCTGGGCAAATTTGCCACAATCAAACAAAATTAGGATTATATTTGAAAGGGAGTGATGCAGGTTGTAAGGGCTATGGGTGGTGATACTAGATGATCACAACAAGTTTGATGAAGGGTTACTGAGATGCACCAGACAAGTCCACCAGAGGGGGTGGGTCACCAGCAATAAAGCATCTCATTGAGGTTGAGGAATTTTTGGTGACACTCACTGGCAAGGGAAATTAGCTCCTCATATCTGAAGTTAGTTTGGATGCTGGAGCTGAACTGGCACAAACCACCTATGAATCAGATGGAGTATACACCAGGTCAGTAATGGGCATTACAGTACAGTATAACGTTCCTGACTGCATTGGCAGACAAGGACTCACCAGGCCCTCCTGTATTTGTCTTTTCAGGTACGTCTGATGTACAACTTCAGCCGACACAGCAAAATATGTATGTCAAGATGTGCCAGAGTAGTACTGTGCATGCTAATATAGTTATAGGAGCATCTGTGTGGACTGGCAATGTTGTCATGCATGTTTCTGCTTTTTGGGGGTCCAGCAAAAGAAGTCAAAATAGAGATGATGTCAGCAGGGCAACTCTGGCTGAGAATAATAGCAACATGCAAGTGGCATGGTTTGATGACACAGTAGTGCTATCTGGAACACTACAGAGGGAGTGGTCACCCACATCTACTATAACAGAGGTCCCTGCAGCGGTACATACTGAGCTCACAGCCTCACAAGCACATGATAGGCAGTTTCTACCTGTGAGTCCTTCACAGGCTCCAGCTGTGTCACCACTGCACACAGCATCAGAAATGGATACTGTCTCTGAGGACTGCATATCCACCACAGGGTATAGATGTGGGGAAGGGAGGGTTGGGAGCTGCCATGACTCCAACGCTATCTCTGATATGGCTACAGCACTTTGCATTGATCAGCAGATGTGCAGGTCAGTGACTGAGACACAACTGACTGCTCCGCCAGCATTGTGTAAAAGTTGACTGTGTTCCGTGGATCTCAGCATTATCTGTAACATGAGCACAGTGGCATGAAGTATAAGAAAGGGTGCAGACAATGCTGCTGAGGTCAATAGTGGCAAATGCCTCCATTGGTACTTCTATGAAACACATTACAACTGCTATCTGATGTTCCCTGAGAGGGCATGAGTTGATACAAGGAGAGCAGACACAGATGTCCCAAGTCAGACTGCTCAGACTGTTGAAGAAATAGCCTCACTGTCACCTGTGTGCTCATAGCCTGGCACACTTAGCCATGAGTATCATCCAAGTCACAGCTTATGGCACTGTTCTGGCTGAACACCTGGGATGTTTCATAAGCTGCATGTACATGCTCACTTAGTTCTACTCCTTCCCTGTTTTATGTGGGCACAAAGGCTGCAAACCCCACTTGTGGTTGATGAGCATTTCATACATCAGTACTGATTAGGATGAGGACGTGGTACACACCATCAGGGTGAATGCTCATGACCATGCATTTCTACCCCTTTCCTGCCATGGACTGCATAAATCTCTGACATTGCAAGCCAACACAGTGGACAATGCCAGTAGTCTTCTCATGGCAGCTTGACCCCATCAGTGGAGGATATGATCTTAACTCACCACAACCTCCCAGAGTAACATTGCTACCATGTTCACCTCACATAACACTACCCAGTCTCATGGTGCTATGGTAAATGGTCGCTGTGTCCCCATAACCACTCCAATGGCCCGACCCCACCTCATAGTATAGCAGTCGCCTGTCACTGGGTCCTCCACAACCACATGTGCAAGTGGTGATGACTGTGCCTAGCCTTGGTTATGTTTGATGCACACCATAGCCAGTCCAGAAGTATTCATTGAAGAGCTCAATATGTTTCAGCATATGCTGCATTATAGGCCATTCCCTTCAAGGTCTATGGGTTGCAAAGGGAGAGTCATCATCCAAGATTATAGGGTTATATGTGGCATTATCTACAACACACAATAAACAACACATTATATGTAGCCTGTTGCATACTTGCATGCTACCTGAGTGTATAGTCCTATCACGCCTGTGTATGTACAAACCAATTAGCAAGAGCCTTTACTATAGGCTAGATGTATGCCATATGTGAGTATCATGGGATCCTAGTGGGTGGTGCATAGACACGTTATAAATAATGCCTTGTGCATTACTGACCAAGTGGCAGTTAAGGTGGGGGAAGCTCTTCCTGTTGAAATACCATAGTACCACTGGACTGAGTAGAACCTTGATGGCAATGTGTGTACAATTAACGGTTCTCCAGATGTCAAGCAAGTGGACAATGTCATAAACTTCCCACATGATGGTGTGTCTTTCCTCTACATTCCTCCTCCATATGCTGCAATTTAATATCAGGGGAACTGACTTAGAGTTTTATGAGGCTGACACCTGTTTTATCCTCTAACATGTCCTCATCATGTTATTGAAATGTCCCTGTAGCTAAGATGACTAAAATGGCACATAACTTAGTGTCCACAGGTATAGGGACAACACACATCCTCCTTGATTCTGACTGTGAGTGACACAGTAATAAAAGGTCCCATACAGTCTCACTATCTACATGAATATGGTCTATGGTTTGCTGGTCACTGGTGGCATGTCAGGTACTCCTCTCTTGGTATGGGCAAAATTGCAGGCACTGGCTCCAGCAGCAGCCATTAACACATGTTGCAGAACTATAGCTACTGGACTCCAAACATTGCTCACCTCACTTATACCATCATCCTCAGTGTATGCAAACCACTTTTTAAATGCATTTCTGAATCAATCTCCCATTTTAGGTTTGTCATTTGCCTGCCCCATGTAGTCCACCTTCATGGGGTACCTCATTTCTGTGTCACTCACTCATTAGCTTGTACTGTATGTCACACGATTTTGCCCCTTGCATGATCTCTCTATATCTTTGTTGCTGAATCATCCACATCCTGATTGTTTTTACTACTTGCACTAATTTGTGCAGCACAATGCACTGATTCTTTATGAATCATAGCCATAGCATTTGCTTTTGCATTGGTACTTTCTAAAAATAGCACATTGAATTTGATCAAGCATAAAACAATCAGCTTAAAGAGTATTTCAAAACTCTGAGACAATGATCTCTCTGGTGATCATGACATGGAGAAATACAGGAGCAAATCTGGTACAATTGATTAGAAGCTCTAATTACAAACGTAGAGAAATAAGTAAAACACAGAGCTACAAATTTTCTAAACAGTAACTAGATAACAATAATAATAGACTAAATGATAACTAAATCCTGGAAGGATTAACAAGCAGTGAGTAACTAAATAAGAGTTCTTATAAATTACATCAGCACATCTAATATCATTATTCAGTTCAAGTCTGAGCACATATGTTGGATTTTAGTTCACTATAAGTGCATATGTCAATATACCTATAAATATATACATTTTTGGTTTTATAACTGACATTAAGTGACTCAGTAATCTAACACACAGACACACACACACACACACACACACACACACACACACACACACACACACACACACACACACACACACACACACACACATGTACACATACACTCATATGAAAATTAAAATAAGCTGTGCAGTTTTATTACATAAAATGTGTCAAAATGATTTGATGCTGCCTACAGCAATATATCACAAAACAGAGCAACTCTGGTTCCAGAGACAGATCTTAAAACAATTTCTTCTTGCTGTACATTACACCTCTTGAATCAAATACAAAACACAAAACACATGTTTCTCTAATGATGTCAGCTGTAAAGAATTTCATTATAGCTAACACAAGTCACACTTAAAATATTACACTGGCTGTGATGGTTAATCAAAACAGTTATGTAATCCCTTGTTGGACATTGTAAATGAGGTCATACTACATTTGTAGGTAAGATTCAGGGTGAGAGCATGTCAGAATAATTATAGGGTTTAAGTATTTTCTCATGATAATACTAAGCTGCAAGAAAAACGTTAAACCTCAGAAACTAGTTAGCATTAAAACCAATGCACTTTTACAAACTAAAGATCAGTTTGTTGTACAGGGAACAGCTGGAACAGATAATTAAAACCAAGTGACCGGATACACACATCTTTTTTCTCCAAAATAATTAAAATATTTAAGTTTTTATTCTGTATGAAACACTTATTTAATCAGGGTGTTGATGGGTGAGTATTTTGCTTTAATTTTAGTCTTGGAGTTCTGGAATGAAGAATCACCTTTGTTACATGTCCTGAGTGGCCCTCTTAAAGGTCACCACAGCTGACTGACATAAATAACACTATATACTATAGAATGGCCCACTGGAAATAAATTACATAACTCCATCCTCCTGCCAGTGTACCTGCTGTTATTGAAGGGTTGGCAGACTGAAGCAGCTGTATATCTCTGGTACGTTAAAGGAAGCTATATTTTAGCAGCTTGGTTAGCTACTCTTGTGTGGTTGCAGTTTATTGTGTGCATTAGAATATGAGTTAATTATACATCCTGGTCTTCTTGCTGAAATGCTGGCATATCATGAAATAGCTGGTGTGTATTATCTGCTTTATGATTTCATGATTACTTACCATTTTATTCTTTTAGATTGCTGGGATCTCCATGTGTGCACCTGAAAGTCTTGAAATGATTTTCATCTGAGCCCCATGTTACCGATGAACGTCTCAGTATACTTTGTCTTGTTAAATATTCTCTGAGGAAAGCTACACAACTTACTTAGGTATCACAAGGTGGTTTTACAACTTAGGACAAGTTGTAGAGTAATAACTAATCAACACAGGCATACACTTTCAAAACAAATAAGAAACAAAACCCAAAGTACTAACCAAACCCATACATTTTCAGAAAATGTGAAATTACTTCTTTCTGTACTTTGCATTATAGATATATATAATGCCTATAAAAATATGATACTGTATGGTACATCTAGCTGTTTAATAAACAATACAAAGTAAGCCCTGGTTCTTCCACTCCTTACACTGTTCAACATGACTTTATCCACCTGCTTCATCCCTAAAACCTGGAGTATGACAGTAGTGAGACCACTCTACAAGGCTAGTCCCACCACTGAACCTGGGAAATATAGGTCCATCAGCCTGAGTCTCATATGCAAAGTCATTGAGCACATTATAACTGACCTGATTAAATATTACATTAAAAATATCATCTGGCTAGACCTGTCACTGTTTTACTTTGTTAAGAATAGATCCTGTCCAACACATCTGGTTAACTTCTTTGAAAAAGTAACAACAAGATATTGACAGCAGCATGCTATACAGATGGCATACATTGACCTGGTGAATGGCTTTGACGCTATACCTCATGCTAATATACTTAGTAAGTTAAATACATTACAAACCAGTCCTTATGTGGTAAGATGGATAGCAAATTGGATAAAGGATAGAACTCAAATTGCGCAGGTAGCAGGTGTCTCATCATAAAGCATTAAAGTGAGCAGTGCTGTCCTGCAGTACTCTATTTTGGGACACTTTTTGTTTGAAATTTACTTTTCCATCCTCCAGACCGCAAACTAAGACTTCTGGCTAACCAGGTTTGCAGATGACTGCAAAGTGGGAGTCATTGTCAAATCACCCTCTGACACTCAAGTCCTGCAACAAGAACTTACACTTATAATCACCTGGTGTGCTAACAATGGGCTTAAATTAAATGCTAACATTTGTAATATAGTCACATCTGGTAAACCATCCCTCCCGCAGTATACAGCATAGACAATCCCCCCCAGTCCTAAACGAGAATGTTGTTAGAGACTTTGGTACATTGGTCAATAATTCCCTCTGTTTTGATCATCACATAACAATAATAGTCAAGAAGGCCTTCTGCTTAGTTAAGCTGACTGTCAAGGGGATATTTTCCAGATGTGAGGAAGTCATTGTCCCATTAAATTCAGCATTAATTAGGCCAATTATTGAATGCAGGCCCCCTTTAGGATGTACTGCACTAACCATATCAAACTAGAAAGATCCCAAAGGTTCTTCCAAACTATGAAGATTATTTTTTTTAAAAACTTCAAAGTACCAGAAAAGCCTGGAAGCACTATCCGTTTATACAGGGTCTAACAGACCAAGTTTCCTGAGGGTACATCTATGCCTTGCCTTCCAAGCCATTAGGGATCCAGTAGCCCAAGACTTTTTTTATGTCTACAGACTGAATAGTCCCACAAATATTTGAACAAGGGATCTAAATCTTCACCAGTAGATAAACAGAACAAGATGGAGAGATATGTTCATTATGAATTAACTCCTCACTAATGGAATACATTCCCCTTGTAAATTAATCAGTGTCAAGCATTATCTTCCATCAAACTGGAACTGGATGACAGGATGGATATTCATTCACCCACCCATAGCTTTACTTGTCTGGACCTGCTCCGGAGAGGAGGCTCAGTCTGAGGGAGGGGACTGAAAACATGTAAATGGATGCAAGACTCCATTGCTTGTGTTTCCTATGATACCATGATCTGTATGCATCTGCATAATTCAAGGACATTATTTATTTTATAGACAGTTTGTAAGACTCCTTCTGGGCTGCTGTGTGAAGCGCTTGTGAGCATTTTTCTTATTAGGCGTTAAAGTATGCAAGCTTATTACACTACATTGCATGATGCAATAACACGGCCTGAAACCATGATTCATAACTGCCACATCAGAATGACTACACTGTACAGTGCAATAAGGCCTAATAAACTTTAATGTATAAATCCACAAACAGAGCTGCACCATTACAGACTCAAAAGAGCATTTAGCTGCGTTACACCTTAAATACTACAAACTCATAAAGTGAGGAACCTCCTACTGCTTGATGTGGCTGTATGCCATCATTTTTGGGTGTGAAACAATATATTATAGCCCTCAGAAGCACTGCTGTCCTGCTCCACGACAACCATTTTCATTTGTCTTTATTCTTATGCTACCATATATGGAGGTGCCCTGTTGCACTTCCTGCCTTATGCACCTCCCTCACAAACCATGCTGCAGCCTAAGGCACTCTGATGCAACACATGGCTGTACTTTACTATACTAGGTGTGTGACATCAACAACACCTGGTAGTATGTAAATGCACTGCGCAATCAGCTATCTTTATGTGTCATACTCAGGTTGCTAGGTTACATTACGCATAATCTTAGAAAGCAGTGATTTTATTCTGCAGAGAACGTATGGCACACAGTTTGTAATTCCTCTGCATGGTATAACTTACCACAAGAAAGAACTGTTTTTAATTTAATTATTTATTTGGGCAGTGCTAGGTATTGCAGTTCATAGAACTGTTAGCATTTAAAACAGCCTTTTGCTATGTATTTTGGAATTCTTTTTGAAGCTTGTCCATCTACACCTCAGAGAAAAGCAACAGAACTTAACATAATGGTCATGCAGTGGTACTCGGCAATGCTGCCGCATCACACTTGCTTCTCTGATTCAGTTCTCAGATGGAGTACCTTCAGTACAGAGTTTGCATGTCATTCCTATGTTGATGTGGATTTTTACTGCAGTCTAAGGATTCCTTCTGCTTCCCAAAGATATGCCAATAGGTTTAACAGGCAATTTTCTAAACTGCTTATAGTGTTTTTTTTTTTTTTTTTGGTGTTTGTGTGTGTGTGTTTTATAATGGACTGGTGTCACATTGACAAGACATTCCCTGTCTTATTCCAATTATTTCAGCTCTGGCTGTCTCATAACCATGAACAGGAGAAAACAAGTATCAGAAAATAGATGCAAACATAGTGCCGTGAAAATGAGGAGGGGGAATAATAGATACTACTGGTACTGTACGGGGAATCTATAGAATTCCATGCATGAAAAAAGAGATTTACGAATACTACAGGACACAGTTTAAGTATACAAGGAGGGTGATTTGGAAGATAATAGGAAGCACTTTCAGAAAATAAGGTGGAATACTAGAATAACCTTCCTAAGGAGGTAGAAAGGTCATAAATTATGACTAAATTCAAAAATCATCACTTTGTTGTTTCAGGATACATGGTAGCTCATTAATAGGGTTTATTTGGACATCTAAATTGTCAAAAGAAAATCAGTTGCTTTTTCACATTATTGAAAATTTACTGTATAATAAACCATTTATTAAGAAATAATTCAGTAAGAGTGATTTTGCAGGGGAATAAGCCATCATGCACTCTCATTTGTGCTGAGCTCTCATACTCTGCCTACCTATATATAATAATTAGAACACAAAAAAGAGTTAAAACACACATTAAAAATCAAATAAAATATCCCAGTGTTCAAAATACAGATAAAATGCAATGCTGAAAAATAAATACCAATAAATATAAAAATACGACCAAATATTCAGAAAACCTGTCTTGGAAAAACAGTACTCTAATGCTATATCTATACGTATATCTGAGCAAGACTAGATATTTTTGGTTTTACCACCTTACTTGCCTCAACAAACACTTGCCACCTATCTGCCTGTATATCCTTGCATTTATAAACATTCTGCCTGTGTCATCCAAGGACATTACCAGAATTTTTGGAACTGAATGCAAGCTTACCCACATACACACAAATGTAGCTCCCTAGACCAAAAAAGCTCATGAAAGGGCATGCTTAAGAACAAATTAGCCTACAGGGCAATATGAGAAAAAGCAAAAGACATTTTACAAAATATGCTTTTCTAAAATTAAATTGTAACACATTTCTTTGCACAAAATACATTGCTTTTAAAAAGTATACACACACATGGTATATGGGGTCATCACTGTAATTCAGCTCACTTCACACTAACAGTTAAAAAAAAACTTCACATTGTAGACACAAACATTTACTCAAACACAAAAGCACTAAACATAGATAAAACAAACACATACAACTGAAAAACATAACATTTAGCATTACATTTTTTAAATAAAAAACTAAAGAACATCAGAATTGTAACCAAATGGAAAAGAGTATTACTTGCAGAATAGATCCAAGCTCAAAAAATTGGCACTAAATAACATTAAACTCATTAATTAAAGCATGTATCTAAACTATAAACCAAGCAAATATTGACATAGCTCACTACATTACTAAAACAATACCGTAAATTTTCAACAACTTTGAAAAGAGATTACAACTTGCCTTATAACTACTGTAAGAAACCACCTATGAGGAGGCACATTCAAAAACCCTACATAGTTTACTTAAAGGGCTCCCTACAGAAAAATGTCAGCACTCAAAATGCTGAGTACTGACAAACCGCATAAAAAAGACTAAAAACACAAGAGAAGAGCAAATCTTGAAAAGCTGTCATCTCCTTTAAACTTCTTATTTAAGGGGGGGGGGCAAACCCTGCATCCCCACACTACACAATTATATATACCAACTCTAAGATCACCATACCTCAGAGAAAACTGAATAATCTGAAAAATGGCTCAGACTTATATGTGAGTCTGTTCTTTTATCCATTCAGCCTCCATATTTCAGGACTCACTCTAGCTGGTCTAGGAATTTCAAATGGTTACCTCCTCAAGTCCATTTTATTAGATGAGCATGAATTTACTATATCCCTATAGCCCATTGAAATGAATATGAAACAATGAGCTACCAATAATAGCAGACAGGCATTATAAGGTTTATAAGGAAGTACTGGGATCACCCAGGTGTATGTATAGATATAGACATTGAATATGCGGGGGTCAGGTATGGGTTACATGAAAAATCTTGTGTTGTAGGTTTAGTAAGCTATGGTGATAAACAAAGTTCATTAATACTACAGTAAATGATATTTCATATATCCCAGGAACCTTACATTTAAATATGTATTTTTTATGTTGAAAGTTGATGGAGTAATATTTTTCCACCTGATGTATATTGTCCCCAGAAATTCATCTGGGGTCTTGATGCCAACATGGTTGTAATATATTGTTTTAACTCCCTTCAGCAGATATAATGTATTACATCATATCTACATAACTATGTGATGTTGTTGTGTGGGATTATCGGGGAATATTTTGTTGTTTGCCACATGATAACTATACAATTGATGGATGTATCCAGTATCCTGTATGCAGACTCCTGGGTGACTTCCTTGGTTTCTCACTAGGCTGTTAATTTTTTTCTGCAATCAGGATGTGAAGGGCTTTGAAACCATGGATGGGACCACTACAGTGTTGATTGGGGTGTCATCTCCACATATCTAGGATGCTACATGGTGGCTCAGTCAACTCTGTATCAGTCATGGATCTCCTTATCAAACAGGATGACAGAATTTTCTTTATGCAGAATCTCTGAGTGTGTGCAGCATTATCACCCACAATGTTACCCATAGCCATACATGCAGGCCTGTGATGCTGTATTCTAAGCTATTGTGCAGCATTAGCACCTGTCATTTTATTCCTGTTTCATACATGCAGGCCTGTGATGGTGCATTCTGAGCCACTGTGCATCATTAGTACCTATCATTTTATTGCTGTGTCATATGTGCAGGACTGCAATGATGCATTCTAAGGCATTGTGCAGCATTATCACCCACCATGTTACCAGTAGCCATACGTGCAGGCCTGTGATGCTGTATTCTAAGCCACTGTGCAGCATTATTACCTGTCATTTTATTCCTGTGTCGTACATGCAGGCCTGTGATGGTGCATTCTAAGTAATTGTGCATCATTATTACCTGTCATGTGCATTCTAAGTCATTGTGCATCATTATTACCTGTCATGTTACTTCTGCATCATACTTGCAGGCCTGTGATGGTGCATTCTAAACCACTGTGCAGGATTATCACCTGTCATGTTACTCCTGCATCATACATGCAGGCCTGTGATGGTGCATTCTAAACCATTGTGCAGGATTATCACCTGTCATGTTACTCCTGCATCATACTTGCAGGCCTGTGATGCTGCATTCTAAACCATTGTGCAGGATTATCACCTGTCATGTTACTCCTGCATCATACATGCAGGCTTGTATTGGTGCATTCTAAGCCACTGTACAGCATTAGTACCTATCATTTTATTCCTATGTCATATGTTCACAACTGCAATTGTGCATTCTAAGGCATTGCGCATCATTATCACCTGTCATTTTACTCCTGTGTTATACATGTTGGCCTTTGGTAATGCATTCTAAGGCACTGTGCAGCATTATCACCCATCATGTTACTCCTGCGCCATACATGTAGGCCTTTGGTGCATCCTAAGCCTTTATGCAGCATTATCACCCATCATGTTAACCCTGTGCCATATATGAAGGCCTATGATAGTGTATTCTAATCCATTGTGCAGCATTATCACCTATCATATTAATCTTGTGTCATACCTACATGTCTGTGATGGCACATTCTAAGCTACCCATCTCATTGATGTTAAGGTACAAGTATTCCAGCCTTTTATCAAGTAAAATTCTGTCTGGATGTCTTTGTTGCATCGATTTATAGTCAATAATCATTTGCACCTGGCTAGAGACATCATAGTTTTCAAACTACTGATGTTACTGATATGCATTAAACTATTTAGGACATGGTGTTGTAGGGCAGACATTTTGGATCATTCTTGCACTTTATTAACTTCATTCCATTTATGTAATCTTTCAGCCATCCTGCATTTGATTGTTCTATGGTACTGCATGATTATTTGTCCTGAGAATCTTCTTTCTAAATTGCAGCCTCAGTCCTTTACTAACTCTACATCCTCCTGAAAGGTCCTTCGTTATCACTGTAATGGTTAAAAAAGTCAATCCTCCTCTGTAGTCAATACGCACATTTCAAATCTAAACCTGTTTACGTCATTTATTAACAGAACTAAAATCATACTACATTCTGAATCAGCAACATTCTATATGACTGTATACATTTATCCATATTTCCCTTGATGTCTTTTCTGTTTCATTTTATGTATGCCTCTAACAGAAAAGACTGAATATGTATAATATTTTAGATATAATAACATGTTGTCTTTCTTCTGGTTTGTGAGATTTTTTTGGTATATGTAAAGATTTTTCAGATACATGAGGCAGATGGAGGGTCCACATATCAGTTTATGTAAACCATATTCAGTCTTGCACTTTTTTTCAGTTAGCGCCTCATTTTGCAGTTTCTGTTCCTACTACTCTTTCTTCCACTTTTTGAAATCAGTAACTTTTGTATAAGCTCACTTCTCATTCTACAGCTACGTCTGTCAGTGAGTCATTTAAGTTTTCCATAAAATGGCAATACTTGGATGCCATCTTTATTTCCCCTTATATGCAATGATACAGTTTTATTCTTCCAGATCTGCTTTGTATACACTGAATCTTCCAGTAGTCATCAAAAGCTTAGATGACAAATTATCTGTAAAATGTTTATTAGCTCTTTAAACATGTTTTCTCTTTCTTGTGTCTTGTTAAATTGAGAACTGAGGGAGAATTCAAATAATTTCCTTAGGTTACACTCAAACATGAGATACTATTTTATTCTTTTATGCAATTAGCCACACATTGTTTTAGATGTTTGATACATAGCACCCAGATTCTCACTGATTTATGATGTTTTATGTTATTAGACATTTTGCTTGCTTAATCTGCAGCTTTTTGTATTTTTTTAATTATCCCTGCAGATTTTCCTTCTTTACTTGCCAGAACAATAAGGTTACTTTCTTACTTTTTATGTAGCTTTCCCAGTTGCTTTTTGTTTCTTCTCTGTGTATGATTTTTTTTCTTTGAAACTGGTTTCCAGGAAAAGATATCCTGAGTATTTTGAAACCTAGCCTGCCTTCATTTATCATGCACTATTTTATTTATACATAAAGAAAATCAAGATACACACAAGTAGGCATAGTTCTTTCAAGACAACTTCTCCAAGGAGGGACTTTGGAGTGTATGTACATGGTGCAGTAGCAGAAAAACTTCCCATGCCCATCTTAAAGATTTAAACAAATGTTTTTCAGTAATCAGGCTAAGGCACTCCACTACAGGGCATATGGATAATCTCCTGAACATAGATATTACCTAGCAGTTTGTTTTAATTGAGATAAAAAAGCTCCATCTATCATCACTGGAGCAGTAGTCTTGGAGTTTATGCTTTAGTGTAAAGCAGGGGTGGTTAAAGATATCTCCATTAAAAATAAAATTACGGTTAAAGATAATTAGTATTGAATGTCTGAAATGAAGAAAACTGCTATATTCCACACAGGAAGCTATAGTCATAGCAACAGCCAAGGAGATGGGCGTTCTGTTATTAAAGATAATGAAATACAGATGAATAGAAATATATACTGTACCTCCACTATAAGAAGGAAACAAAAAACATTCAGAAGAAACACCAAATCAAAGAAGAGTCTCATGCCAATGGGGAATGGAGCATGCATTTCAAAAGGTATATTGATAAATGACTGTTAGGTGGAATTGTGAGGCTTATGCTGAAGGGGACACATGTGAAGGGTGAGTGGAAAAAGGCAGAAATACCAGATAAGTTATTCAGTACTGCCAGAAAGAGTGGAGCAACTAAGCAGCACATACATTTAGAAAGGGTGAGAGAGTACCAGTGCTTTTATGGGATGGGTCTGAGAGGTTTTACTGCTGTTCATTTAGTCACTGCAGAGCTACTGTTATTCATTCTAGTTGTTACAGTAGCATCCAATGGAACTGACAGTAATACTGACATCTTTGCTCTGTAAGTCCTTAAATATGGGAGTAATTCCAGCAGGCTGGGCATGTCAACTCCAGTACAAAAAAATAAGCAAATAAATAAATAATTCATGGAAGTATATCTCACAAAGTCTTAACCCTGTCCCAAATACGTAAAGACTAAATTAAGCTGAGCTTTACATGTCACAGACAGATTTTCAGTATCCAAGATTTACAAACGAAAGAGCCCTAGAATAAAAAAATCATTTCTGGCTGCATTGCAAAGGTAGTCATTTATTTAACTTCATTTGATCATGAAGTATGCATGCTGAGATGATAGACAGTACACATGTAGAACATTAAACTTTAGAAAAAAACAAAGCCACATATCAGATTATACAGAGACAAAGAGAGACTTCCCTTATATAACTACAGCAATAAAAAATACTGCCACAAATAAAACTAGAAATTCGTGCTCTTTTGGACCAGACTACATAGGTTCATAGGTTGGGTACTAGGCTATCAGCCCTAGGGGCTATACAAGCCTAGCCATAACAATTCCCTGGCTATTTCTTCCCACAATATTTACTTCCCTGGACCCCTGTCTAGCAGGGCGACTGGTGTGATCCCTGGGGTGAATTTCCTATCTCCCATCCAATCGTCAAGGTTCATTTTGAAGAGGGCCAAAGAGGCACTCTGCTTGACATGTATGGGCAGTCTTTTCCAGAGTCTGGGGAGTCTCTGGGTCAGGACCCTATCCCTACAGCATGTTTTGTTCATTGTGATGACAATTTTTAAATCCCTGGAGCATGTGGCTCTGAGGGATTGGGATTTCTTTAAGTGTAGCATGTCCAACACCTCTGGGTTTGACATGGCCTTGTATGTTAAGCAGAGATCACCTCTGAGTAGACAATATGCGTATAGCTGAAGTTCTTTTAGATGGTCAGCATAGGACATCTGCTTTAGGCCTATGATTCTTTTAGTGAGGTATTTCTGCGGCCTTTCCAGTTGTTGCAGATGTCTTGAGAGGTACATACCAAGCAGGGCATTGTATTCTATAATGGGTCTAATGAGGGATGAATACAGTGGGACAATGACCTCCTTTTTTCTGGCTGAAAAGCCCTTAGTGATGAGGTGTGCCACATAGAAGGATTTCCTGACTGTTGTGGCGATGTGGTTATCGAAGGTGAGACCACTGTCCACCTGTGTCTCTAAGTCTCTTATCACACTTTCAGTGTTTAGTGTACTGCCACCTATGTGATAATTCATGGGTACATGTTTTTTTCCTAAAGGGGATAACTATACATTTCTTGGCATTGAGCTTGAGCCCATGGCTCTGGCACCAAGCATCTGTTTCTGTAAGGCCCTTTTGTAGAATATCCACATCATTTGGGGATTCAATAATGGTTCCAAGTTTGCAGTCATCTAACTTTGTTAGCCAGAGTCCCATAGTGTTGGCCTGTACTTCACAGAAGTAACTGCCAAACAAGAGCGGTCCCAGGACTGAACCCTGAGGTACTCCACTTGTCATTTTCTGGAGCTAGATTTGGAGTCAGCTGCTTTTACAGTGTGGGTTCTGTCAGTAAGTCAGTTGGCAACCCATCGAGTGATGTAGGGATTAATGCCCAGTTTAGTAAGTTCATCTATGATTCCAGAGTGGGGGATGGTGTTGAAGGCCTTGGCAAGGTCCGAAAGGCTGTGTGGACCACTTTACCCTCATCTGTAGCTCTGGAGACTGATTTGAAGAAGTCAATCAAGTTCAGTAGACAAGATCGGCCCTTCACGAACCCAAACTGGGTGGGGTCCAGTGTTTGAAGGTTGCCAATGTCTTTGTTTATAAGTTCCATGATAATATGTTCCATGGCCTTGCAGATCAGGCTCGTCAGACTGATGGGGTGGTAGTTCCCAGGATCCAAGGTGGATCCCCCCACTGTGGAGTGGGATAACTGTAGCTGTGCGTCACTCAGTGGGCATGAAGCCTGAGGTAAGGCTATGATTAAACATGACACTTAGGTGAGGTGGCAGTTCATTTTGTAGTTCATGTAGTACACAGCCCGGGATGTCGTCAAGTCCCATGGATGCTGTATTCTTAGCTTGGAGAGTGTGGTTTTTACCTGTGTGGCTATTATTACCAGAATTTGTGCAATCTTTAAGTATTGAGATGGGCCCTTTAGGGGGTGAGAGGGGGGTGAAGTTGGCACTGAATCGATCTGCCAGGATATTGGCAATATCCTTGGGATCAATATATTTAATGCCATTCTGTTGTAGCTCAGAGCAGATCTGAGCATTGCCATTTAGATTCTTGACATAGCTATAGAATGCCTTGTGGTTGTCTTTGGAATCTTTGGCAATTTTATTTTCGTAACTAGCTTTGGCGGATTTTATGAGGGATCTCAGCTTCTTACTGAGGCTGGTAATTAAGTTTTTTGTATCCTGGGATTTTCCTCTTTTCTGCAACAGTTTCTTCCTTTTGTTGTAAAGTTTGTTTATGGTAGGGGACCACCATATTGGCTTCCTTTTTTTGGAGGAGAGCATCTTGGTTCTATTTGGGATGGCACAATTCATGCCAGTGATGGACTCTTTAACTAATCCCCTTTACAAAGATTTAAACAAAATGTTACCATGTCAGTACATCGTTATCTGTAGGAACAGGCTATTGTAGTGCTGGCAGGTCAGAAAGGGGCGGGTGGGTTACATCAGACCAAATAATATTAGAAACATTAATGTAAACAGTGTAAATTGTGTTAGTCATAATGGAGCTTATCTACAACAATACAGCATAGGGTGTCTAATTCTGCTAGGTATGGAATGTCATAGATTTATTAAATGGAGAGCTTGCTTTTTGAAACTTGTGACAATGTTTGAAGAGACAGTAGCAACACTTTATTATCATTTTCTCTTCTTGGTACCTAAAATCCTGGACTACATAAATTAGTGAAGTTTCATGGTCTTAAATTACTTGACAATACAGTAATCCCTGGATCCCACACACTAAAGCAACTAAGTGAATGCAAACCATACAAGGTTAAATACCATCCCCAGAATTTCTTATGCAGCAACATTTATATATCAGGTTTGCAACATATATTTCTCACTTTACATCAGACTCGGAGAAGATATCTCTTGATTCAGAGAGGTGTTAGGCTTCCCAAAAAATTAAAAAAGAAACAAATAAAAGAAAAAAAAAAACAATACAAACTATGTTTCTGAAAAAGTCATGAGGATGACTAACTTTGTTGGTAAACTATTTAAAATGAGATGCTTTGGACCACCGAAGTGAAATAAAAAAATCCAGAATTTAGGCAATCAATGAATTTGTTCATCACAAAAGCTAAGAAATGGGTTTTATTTTAAAGAATATATATTTACCAAACATGCTGGCTGTTCATATTAAGTTTTCACATTTGTAACTCATACTACTTTAGATATGCTGCACTCAGAAGTCAGAATAATATTTTTCTCCTTCCTGCAGCTGAAAAATAATTGTCCCACTAAGGCACTATCTAAATAACTCAAACATATGTGGAATGCATTTCTCAAAAATATACATTTTGTGTTGGAATATAATGTGTACTTTTAACATTTAAGATATTAAAATATTGATGATGTTGCATAACATATCCAATATGCATTGCAACTGTTAAATTCCTCATTATGCAGCTAAATACTAGGATTATAGAGGGTTATAATTGAGTCTCTGATTCTAACCATGTTATTATGTATTTGAGACAAGGATGTGAGGTGAATTGTGTCATCCATGTCAAGAACACATAACAACGGGTTATGATTGGTGAGGCACAATCATAACTCTTTGGAGTGCATGGAGTCTTATCTACACAGTGCACTATTAATTACAAAGAAAACAAGTGATGTGTTTTACTGGCTTTAAAAGTGATTACTGTCACATAGACAGCAAGTAAGGAAAATTTCAGAGACAGTTTTTAAATACTGCCTAATTTAAATAATTTGCTTGCATTCTAACATCTGTAAGTTTCAGTGAACATAGCAGAAAAGATATTCAGGGAACTAAAGGAATGCCCCTTCCTTTATACCTGACCATAACAGCTCTTAGAGGGTGTGTAACAATTGTTACTCACCTCTGACAATGCTGTCATGGTTGGGTCTCATGCTACATTAGCATGTAACAGGTTTAGCTTTTTTCCAATTTTGGAGAGCAATCATGGTGCTCCAGGCACTACAATATGCTTAACATCACCGCAAGACCAGATTTTGCAAGAAACAAACTGCTATTTGAACACCACAATAGTTGATTACATGAGCTGCTGTTGCACTATTTAAGCACTTTTACCATGTGTGTGTGTGTGTGTGTGTGTGTGTGTGTGTGTGTGTGTGTGTGTGTGTGTGTGTTTGTGTGAGTGTGTGTGTGTGTGTGTGTGTGTGTGTGTGTGTGTGTGTGTGTGTGTGTGTGTGTGTGTGTATATGTCTAAAATTCTAGATGGCTTGACTAGAGATTTGAACATCCATTTTACAAGTCTATGATTATAGAATTCTTTGTGTCATCTGTTTCTTTGTTGCAGTTAGCACAGAAAATATCAGTGAACTTATGACACTATTGCGAAACCAGTCTGTTGTTGTAAGTCACGTTGGTTTAGAAGCTTTTGATATTGTGCATGTCTGAAGGAACTTTGTGCTCATCCTGCATTACTGTTTTCATTAAAATATTGAATTTGCATCTTCGGAGTGCTGGAGTGTTTTGCAGTGACTATATATATATATATATATATATTGAAAATAAGTAAGTACAGAATGCAGTTTTCAGTTGTTAATCTGTAATGTGATTATACAGTGAAATCTATATATTCTGGGAATACCGGTAGAGGTTTGATAGTTACTACATGGGGTAAGAAATTAAGTTTGTTGGTGATATATTTGTTGATGCAAGATGTGTGAAGAAAGACGAAAGGGAAAAAAATAGAATCAATATGGGGAAAAAAAATTATATGGTCAGTTGGTAATGATGATACATGTTCAGGGATAGGGATACTTGATACATGTCAGGAAGTAATAAAAATATTACTAATAAAAATATTAGATGTAACAATAATAATTCCAGGAGAGCAGTGATAAGGAAAAAAATAATAGAGAGAGAGAAAGGTGTGTAAAGTTATTTGTGATTTATGCATGTACTAATATGAGAGACAGAAAAATGATATTTAGAGAGTTAATAGAACTTGTTTTGTTGAACATGTCAAATATTGTGGTACAAGACTTTAACTGTAATTTAAGGAATGTAAATATAAATAGGGTATTATGGTGATGAAGGAAATAAATAGATGTGGAGGTTTGAAAACTGGGAAATGGATGAATGGACATATAAAGGGGATACTTAAAACCAAAAAAAAGATTATCCCCGGGATTCATGAAGCTCGGCGCAAGGCCGGCGTAAGGCCTGCACCGGCGGTGCATGGAATATCCGGCGCAGTAGCGCCATATACATATTAATGAGAGTGCACCGGAATCACAGACACGTGCGTAGTGTACGTGAGCGAGCCCAGGTAGGATGCGTCTGGAGGCGTGTCTAAGCCGGCATGAGGTGAGCAACCTAATGTGCTGACAGCCACGGTCCGCCCACAATAGTAATGGCAGCAGCCAGGTCCTGTGCAGAATGAAACGCACGTACAGTATGCAACATAGTCCCCGTCCCAAATTAACGGAGAAGCAAATAGAAGCCACGAAGGCATAAGTGTACCCGTCCAAGGAGCAAAGGATACGCATAAGACCGCGTTCGTCCCGCAATGCACTGTCAGTGTTTACACTCAGAGAAGGTGTACAGCCGCATGTCAGCGCGCCGCACCGACATAGGATCAGCGACTAAGGTCACCACCTGTCCCACTTTGGTTGGGGCAGTCTCTCCATGGACAGTTGTGTCCCGAAAAAACGTATTAGAAATGGCTGATGTGCTACGATTGTAGGACACAATGATATCCCGTATTTAATGTAATGGTAGTATGAATTGGTTATTTCTGTAACAGAAATACCTAAATGACACAATAAACAGAATAAGCAAGGAAATTGCCACAATAATAAGCATATTATTTAGGCAAACAAGTGAATTTCTATGCTATATAGTGACCGTTTGTATGTGTCGGCCTGTAAAGTCAGATGTGAGTCCCGGAAATATCCCAGATCGGAAAATGGAAAAGGTGGAAACCCCAGTAGG